>NC_133225.1:24104039-24291539 GCF_040436345.1 Pagrus major | reverse complement strand
CCTGATGTGAAAGGTGACTAATAAGCACTGTAATGTGAATGTTATATGATACTTTGCTACAAATGTTTTCTAAAACGTTAACTGCCAACATGACATCCTGGTGACTGGGCTGAAAGCTTACACTGTGTCCTGTCTGCATGTGAGTGTCCGATGCGACAGGATGTTGGGCGCACGCTGTCCTCACTAAATCTGTTAAACATGCACTCTGTCACGTCGTGTAAACAGACCACGTACCTATCTGCTGTGTGCTGAAGATTAGATTGGAGACCATTCAAGTGAAAGATTGTTGAGTTTGCATAGCTTCTCTACTGGAAATTATATATCAGGAAGTAAAGATGGTGTGTGTGTTTTTTTTTTTTTATTACCAGAAACTTTCAGCTTCTTGGCGATCACCCTCCAGCCAGCTGGCACCTTATTTAGTTTTTTATAGTAAAAGCAGATGGTATATCGAAAACTCCTCATTTCAACTTCATGAATCAACCATTCCTTGTTCATGTCATGAGTTCAACATGAGCAGCAGGAATGAAAATAGAAACAGGGCGTGCAGCCAGTTAGGACACTAATTCAGGCCTATTCAACTACTTTTGTAGAAGGGACAGATTTAATAAAAAGTGAAGTGCCAAGGGGCGGGACTCTTACCTCTCTTACTCTTACCTTATATCTGACCTGTGAACGCTCACACATTATGTTACACGTTTTTTTTATTTTATTTGTTTTTATTTTCTTAATTTTTTTCTCTGCTTTATTTATAAGTTTTCACAATTTGAAAAAAAGAAATACTTCATGAAAAAACAATGCACCTTCTTTATCATTGGAAGTCTGTTGTTTGATTCTCATAAAGTCCCCCTGCTTAAACAGCCTGGGTTAGTACTTCTTAATAAAATTAGAGTACTTTTTGTTTAGCAACAGACATAAACAATAAATGTTTATATGTCTACCAAGAAAATAATCAAATGGCCTGAATGAGGTTGTTAAAGGTCCATATTTGGCCCATGAATAGGTCTGCTCTAATTGGTAACACTTAAATCAAGCTGATTTTGTCGCGGACGCTCTCTCATGTCACATGCAGTTAAGTGTTT
Source organism: Pagrus major (assembly GCF_040436345.1). Lineage (NCBI taxonomy): Eukaryota > Metazoa > Chordata > Actinopteri > Spariformes > Sparidae > Pagrus > Pagrus major. Next base: position 24,290,460 of record NC_133225.1, on the reverse strand, counting down.
GCTGGTCAGACTTCACAGGAAATATCAAAAGGATCTAATTAATAGACTTTTGTTGCCTTTAATAAGGTTGAAAAACAGGTTCAGGTTGAACCACTGGACCTGTGACCTTGAAGGCCAACAAAGAGACAGAGCAGAGAAGTAATATCTCAATCAACTCTCCTCGCCTTTGTTTCTATTTTAAACATATACAGAATCACGAGGGATTAGATGGATCCCCATCTGTCCGCTCCATTATTCTCCCATTGGTTAACTCCATTAAAAGATTTCATGCATGACAAATGGAGATAGAGACGCTGGTGCTGAAGGTGTTCGGAGGGGCAGTAATGGCCAGGACTGAAAGAAAGGAGAATGAGGGACTAGGAGAATAGAAGAGAGAGTAGAGATGGAGGGAGGGACGGAGGGAGCTGAATCATCTATAATTGAGGGGAATCTGGCTGCAGCTGAAAGGACAATGGCCAGCTTTTATCCTGCCAGTGTTGGTGATTTCTTGGTGGACTTGATAATTCTGAGGTTCAGTTGGAGACGTGAAAGTTTGCCTGCAGTGGAAACTTTTTGTCCTTCACCTCAATTTTTCTTCTACAAGTAGACTACGAGACACAGAGTGGTATTTTCTGGGGCAGCTCTTCTGGCATTTACAGCGTCAACTATTGCACGCCCTGATTCGGTGGCTGTGATTTAATGGTACAAACATGGAGGAAACAATGTCACATGCTAACTTTTGGAATGCCTCAGAGCTGCCAGACTTTTTTATTAGTGTGTGATAAACAGTGTGTTAGGTTGTTGTAGAGACATTCGAAACAGACTTAAGTGTGTGAGTGTGTGTTTTTGTGTAGAAGTCCTCACAAAGAGCCATTCAGCAGGTGTGACATGCTGCAGAGTCACGCTGCTAACCTCGACCTCAGTCCTGAGACTCTCAGATAAGAGCTGATGGTTTGTCTTGTCTGTTTCTTTAGCGAGGCCGAGAGAAACAAACTCCTGGATGCCACGAAACAGAGCTTCAATACCAAGAAGGTCGAATACTTGATCAAACCAGGTTACATTTAATGGTAGAGTTGTATGAAAGGCCAGTGGACTTCTGTTTTCTCAAAGTAGCCATACTGGGAGGTCAAAGGTCATCTTGATCAGTAATTGTCTCGTTTACCTTCCATCTTAAACCTTAATATAACTGTCTTGTGCATTTATCCGTTTAGATTTTGATGTCCTGTCGCTCTCCTCGCTCCACATTCTTCACGAATTTAAATCAAAACTCATTATGTAAGATGATTCAGTCTAAAGTGTGAAAAATCCCTTTTTGTGCCTTTGGACTGCAAATGAGCCTTTAATGTGTGATATTCTGATTGATATTCACACTTCAGATGAGGGCTCAGTTTGCTATTGCCTCTGTGTATTTGACATTGATCGATTACACTCTGATATCTGTAGAACTTTTCTTCTGCTGAAAATACTGCACTGCAGACTAAATTTATACTTTTTAGACTGGGACTCAATGATCCGAGCGTTCTAGTGTGAACACAATTCACTGTATGTGTTGTTGTTCTGAGCTCATTCTTGTTGGACATGTTGTCTTTAGTGGACAGTGGATGGTTAGACAGGAAACTTGGGGGGGATAATAACACACAACAAACGCCCCTGAACTGGTGATGTTGTGGTCACATGGAAGCCATCAGCCTTCAGGAAGCCACAATTGACCGAAAGTCATGCACCCCTTAGTTACTGTTGCTAGGTCAGACAAACTTTACAGTAGGAATCATGGCATTGCCAGTCCTGTTGAGCCGGGTGCCGCAGTGTGTTAGGAGTCAGGCACACTTCAAGAAGCCAACAGCAGGGACTACATAACGCGATAGAAGGATGTATTCATGATGTTAAGTTTGCTGAACATGGCAAAACAGTACTAATTGAGGTCATTTCAGTGTCTAGTCTCAACGAGAACAACAGAAGCCTTAATCTTTTCTGCAGCGATGATTATGTCATCTTTCTAACGTCCTCTCTTATCCAGTGAGTATGAGAGGAAGATACTGTTGATTTCCCATTACTCAGTAATGAATAATACTTTTTAGATTTACATTATTGCAAAGTGCTTTATAGTGAAAGAAAAATGAATTCAAATGTAGGCTCAAAAAGAGAGAACTGCTTTCTTCTGATAATGGTAAAGAATGGATTTACAGTTTTGATGTGGATCCAAATAAAAATGTTGATCCAGCAGATTCAAACATGCCTTATTTGATATTGGATTAGGCTAGAGTGAATTCAAGGGGACTGTTGGGATTTGGTGGAGGTATGCGCTCTACTGAGTGCCATTCTAGTTATTGAAATCATGATCGATCGCAGTTCATCACTCGAAATGTCAGTGTGAAGTGCAAAGTCAAACTGCACACACTGAGGTCAGAGGTCAGTTGTTTCATCCTGTTACCATGGCAACCAGAGTCCTCTTTCTTTATTGGGGAGAGCTTGAAAAACAAAAAAAAACCCCAAAAGCTGTCCCCTTTCTCACAAACACAGAGAAAACAGAAACATGGTGAAGCACACATGCAAGCTAGATTAATCAAGTGCATGCACGCTCGCACGCACGCATCCATGCACGCATGCACGCTCGCATGCACACATGCACACAAAGCACACACACCTGGATAGAGCTACAAGGTCAGACGCTGGTGAGCAGCTTGTAATGATTCTTCGATAAGACAGCATTCATTGATTTTGTGTCAGGCAGTAAACACAGAGGTGTTGTGAGGGTGCTGTTGTGGTTATTATCACATCTTCTGACTCATCGCTGCACACTGTGAAAACACCAAACTGCTGACTGTCTGAACCTGTGTAATGTAGAAATAATACCCGATCAAAGCTGTTATTGAGTGTGAGCACAAAAAGTTATAGTGTGAATAATCCACAGCCAAGTATTGATGGCGGCCCCATTGTGGCTATAATACCACATAAGAACCGATAAGAGCTCCATTAAGGCTTTAATGCACCAGAATGTGTGGACTGTTTAAAGCTTTCCACGAACACTGGCTCATATTGTGAGTACAGAAACAATACAGATAAGAGTTTTAAAGGAGCAATTTGTAAGATACGGCCAGAATTTTAGTTTAAAAACCACCGTTCACCCAGTATCAAACTGAGGTGCTGGAGCTATAAAATGTCAAGCTAGAACAGAAAAAAGCATCTGCACACTCAATCTGCAAAGATCTGTTTAACACGTTCAAAAAGTGAACTAACTTTATCAACAAAATGTAATGAAGCAACAGTGTTTGACATAATGTCAAAGATGTCTATGTTTGCAGAGATGTTGATGATGATGGAATTAGCATGCTAACCAGCTAGTCCCGGCCGGTCCTGTCTCCTAACACCACTTTGTACCGGCAAGATGTGATAGTCTGATAGCCCCCTGTAGTTTCAGCAGGGAGATATAAACCAGCTGTTAGTGTAATAAATGAACAAAGTTAACTAAAAAATGGCAAGAAATGTTTTCCTTAATAAACAGGAAAAATACAACCGTTCATCTGCTGAATTTAAGTCTCTCTCTTTTACCAAACTAAGACGAGCGTAACTGTCTAGTTAACTCATGGTAAAACACACTTCATTCATAGTCTACATAAACTAATTAAACTCACCAACACAGTCTTGGTCTGCCTTTTCAAAATCACCTCTGGTTTTATTGACATAAATCCTCAATTCACAGAGAAAGATGTGGAAATATTCCCCCTCTATACGCTGCTTTCACCTGCTGCCGATGTCCGACTCTCTGTCGCTTCTCTCCCGCCACACGCCTCTCCTGTCGCCGCCTGTTGTGTCACGTCGTCCACGAAGTCAAAGTCCTGGTCAGAGCAGCTGTATCACCTCTCTACTGTATCCCCTGTTATCAAACTGACCTCAGTTGGTTTTGAAGGCTGTGTTTAGTTCTTTATCCGTGTCTAGTCGTGTTCACTCTCAGATCAGGCGGCCAAATCCAGTTGATCTGGGCCCCGTCACCCGTGGTGATCCGAGGTCCCGAACCAGACAAACTCTAGGCCACTGGCTTCACGGCACACTGAGCCATGAGCTAATAAGCTAACAGTAGCTAGCTACAGCCACGTATGGCTTGCAAAGAGCAGCTGTTGTCAGTTGTTTTTGGAGCTACCTTCCAATTTCTGCCATATTCTACAAATTGCACCTTATTTATTAAAATAACTGCAGTGTGTTTCTAGCTACAAAATGTTAGTCTGATGTCAGAAAAGTGAAGAGGTAGATGGAGAGGAAGGTAATGTTTTAATAAAACTGTAGGCAAATATGTAAACCTACATTATAGGTTAACCTGCAGTATTTTGTTTAATTTTCCTCTTCACTGAATCTATCAGGAGGTTTTTGCATCACATTCAGCTGGTCAGTAACAGCCCTGGTCAGTAACCATCCTCAGTATTGCTACAGAGCTGTATCTATACAGCCTCAGGCTTTACAGAGCACATACTCTGCCTCCGATTTTTGGATAGCAGCAGCAGGGGATCTGCATGCAGTAAAGCTGCAGCTTTCAGGCTTATTTGCAGAGCTCAGAGATAAGATGGAGGAGGAGATGGTGAAGTTAAGCAAGATAAAAATGAAGAATGATAAACAGAGCAATATAGAGAGAATTATAGAAATGACTAGTGCAAGGACAATAACATTTATGGGCAATAAAATAATGTTTATAATGTTTAGATGATGCTGCATTTGTGAATGGAAGCCCCAGTGGGAATTGAGCCCCTATCTATGGCCCTGTTTATGTCATGTGTTGTGTAGTAGATATGGCTTAAATTAGTACTCTCAACAGGCATGAAATGCAAATGGAATTGCTGAAATATAAAAATTAATAGATGCACCGACTGGGGCATTACAGGCAACATGCACTTGTCTTAAAGGTCCCAAATATTTTGTAACACATTTTTTCCATTTGATTTTATCTGTCACAACACCATTGTTGTCCTCTGAGATAATGATAAAGATATTTTAAGAAAAACATTCTGTTCAGTCCAATCCATACGATTGGTCACAGATTTTAGCCAAGCAGAGGGATCAGGAAACACTGAAGCTCCTGTGTGTTACAGGAAGATAAGAACACATGCATAGGTTTAAAAAAAAAAAACAACCTCTACAAATAAATAATTTCTACCCTGCTAAAACTAAAACAGCCTTAAAAATATACACGCCTTCTATATACACAAGACCTTCTCTTCACCAGTCTCACAGGAAACACATGTAATACATCTCATGCTCTGGGTTCAAATCCTGCAGGGAACCTGCGTTGCATAGCTGTCCACTGGTACTCCAGGAGGTTCTTCTGCAGCTCGGTTATTAGAATAATTAAATAGAATAAATAGAATAGAATAATGACACATTTTATGATAAAATATCTACACAACAAACTCACAAATACGACTCCCAATTCGTGCAAGGTTGATCTTTAGTATACTTTTTGTCCCAATAACCATAGTCGGAGTTTGACATTTGGGCTGGAGGGGGCAAACATTTTTTAACTGAGGTGAGGAGCCTGCTGTATAAGATTACGGATACAGTAACAGAAGACAATAGTACCAAGTTTGCCATATACCCCAACAAAAGAGGGCATTTGTCTTTCACACATAAGTGCAGACAATTAAGGCACATTAAAGTTTAAGTTTGTTAAAAGTGTATTTTCAATATATGTGGGGCTCTGTTATTCTGTAAGGCTTTCATTTTCCATAAACCCTTTTAAAACACTTAGTAGTCGCACACATGAAATTGAAAACTAAAATATGCATATTCACTCAGAGATTACTTCTCAGTGTATAACAGAAAGATAGGCAGCTGAGTAAGTGACTGTAAAAGAGGGAACTCGCAAATAACATCGCCCGTCACAGCGAGCCGTGTCACATGACTGCTCAAAAATACATTTATTACAAAATCAAACATAAAAGAATTCAGATTTAATTGCTTACATTCATGACTTATATTTTACTTTAAAAATGTTTTTATTTATACCAATAAATTACTGGCAATTTTAGACCAACTAAATGTGACCCGCCTCCCACCAACCTGAGTAAATGCCTTTGCACACCAAGTATATGTTTTTTTTTAATAATGAATATAAAAAACGATCTGCACAGGAATCTTGCACACTGAAAATTCACTAAGAGTGAAGATGATTTTGTTGTCCTCACTTCTTGAACTGAAGAAAAAGAAAACACTGGGTCCATCCAATTATGAAAACAAGTCAAGAGCAAGGGGAGTTTCACCTGCTGATGAAGGAGCTGCAGAATTATCCTGATCGCCTCGAGGTGTGTTTCAGGATGTCAGTGGTCCAGTTTGATTGGTGTCAGAATACATTGCTTAAGTAAAGGATAAAAGTGTCCAGCTACTGAAGGTCCAAGAAAACAAATTAAAAAAAGAGAGAAAGCCTACTCAGATCCAGGATCACTATATCTTGTATGAATAAATTATAGTAACAATATCCACCTTTATATAGTTAAAATCAGATATGCAGTGTTCATGAAGAGCCACTTGAGCTCATCTTACAGGGCTGTTGATGTTTGTGAACCACTGACCTACACAGTAAAGATAATTAAATGCCAAAATGGGTAAAGAAGAATGAACATCGTCTAAGCAGCAGTGTAAACACAAGCGAGAGACAGAAGCTGTTTCCCTCCTCTGACAGGTAACAGCTGTCTTTGTTTGCGCCTGCTGATTGGAGCTTTTTTTCCCCCTCTGTGATCTCCTATCATACATGGTTTCCATGCAGAGGCAGACAGAGGCAAACAGAACTACTAGTCATCAATATTTTAGAGCACAGACCTGGCAATAAAACCAGCTAAAAAGAAGTGTGTGTTTTTGGTGTGTGTGTGTGTTTAATCGGGGAGGACAGGTGCTTCAAGGGAAACCTAAGCATGTTCCTCTGATGCATGAAGACATGAATAACTAAAGCAGGTTTGTGGTCTCATTCAAACACAGGGCGTAGAAATAGGTGCTTTATAAAAACTAAGGGAGCCGATGAACTCGTGCTCAGATAAATAAGTAAACAGTGTAGATGTACTTAAGATGAACAGTGGTGCAGAGACGTCATGATGAAAGCTCTCAGGAAAGCCGTTTAATATTTAAGTATCTGTGATTCCATTGATTACAATGCACGCCTCCTCTGAGGACTCACAAAAGTTGAAGCTTTCATGATCAGTGTTTAATCAAAATAAAACTGCCTAATCATCTTGTAACTCGTTTTGTCTGTTTCTCCTCATTTGCCCCTTCCCTCTCTCTTTACCTGATGCATCATGGAACATTTTCATCTCTCAGCTCTCCCAGGTGCGTGAAAACACACACTCCACCACACAACAATAAAAAAAACCAAGCAATACAAAGACAACCATCTTCTTTTGTCTTAGAGACCGTGTGTTCACAGTCATGCATCTTAGTGTTGCATGGCCTATCGTGCTCAATAATTCATCCGGAGTCTGATCAAAGTTGACTTCAGAGCAAATTTAGCTACTGAGCACAGCTGGCTTCTTCTACAACAGAGTCAAGGCTTTGTGTACAGAATGTGGCAACATGTAGGTGGATTTGTCAGCTGTTTTCTGAGTTTACCTCATCAATTCCAGACTAAATATTGATAAAACGTAATATCAGTACACAGATATGTCCTTTAAAAGTCACAATTCCTCGCAGATCCTTTGAACTCTGTTTAACTGGTTGTTGGTCGTTTGCAGGCTCGTGCTCATGTGTCCCTCCCTGCCTTGTTTCCACTCAGCCTGTTAGTGAACAACATACGGAAAAAACTGCTGTAAATTTGTAATCCCATTTATGACTTAAACATGATCCACAGTATGAATTATTCAGGGATACGCACAGCCGATCCGTTGGCTTTGGGGCCGGACTGGGGTTGTCTCAGCTTTGATTTCTCCTGCTCTCGGGTTCCTTCCTCTGGACACAGTGCTAATCCACATGAGTCTGCTGTGTGTTTCATTTCCATATCCATCCATGAGGACAGACTGAGAGCTGCTGAGCTATAGATGATAAACCATCGTCCTCAGGGGGGATACAGTCAGGCTCACTCAAATTAATAATACAGGCTTTTTCTACAGTAAGTGCAGGGTTGTAATGCTTCACTGAGGCACTTGGTCGTTGACAAGTTCAGGTTTCTGCTCAGAAAGAAGACAGAAGGCGACGGGGGGCACAGAAATGTGCCCAAACAAATTCATCTGCATGCTTTTAGAGAGGAGACGGAGCAGTGTTGTAGCCCACAGCCTCAAACTGCAGAAAACTGTGAGAACGGAAGCTTGAACCCATTTCTGGGCAGCCGGGAAGGAAAATATCAAAGCAGATTGTTTAGACTTGCCAGGCTGGAGTCGAGCCATCTGCAAGCTGTAATGTCATATTCAAAGTGTCTTTATGACGTGAGGGGAAGATAAATGGCTTCTTGTTCTGAATCACCATTCAGTTTGTTTGACCTTTATTTTATACTGCGAGTTAATCCTAATGAGGTAAGAAAACAAAGGACTGTTATGTTGCTGACATAGCGGTTTAAGATATAGCGTTAGACTTGAATGCCGTCCACACCAAGAACGAAAACTGCAACAATAAGTACAAATAGATTGTTTTAAAAATCTCTCCTATAACAAAACTTCATCGGGGAACGATGTTGTTGGGATCCCTTTTAGCATGATATGATGAACGATACCAAAAAAACTGACAGCAAATCAGATTCCATCTGAATTTCCAGGGCCGTCACTTAGCTTGATTTCGAGGACATTTTCCTCCAGAATAATTTCGCAGTGATTATAATATTGGTTTCAAACTGAAGCCGACCTCTTTGATGGAAGCTAATTGATGGCATTTAAGAGACACTAAGATGGCCTACTCTAGTAACTCAGTCTTGGATATTTGTCCAACTTGTTAAACGCTTATAAAATGTATATTGGGCTGAAAATTACACATATAAAGCGTAATTTAACCTGACAGATGCTGCCAATTGATCTTTGGTGCTGATTAGTTTGTTTTGATGTCCTTTATGATAATTGGCAAGATAATTGACGACAACTCTCGTAACAGAGTGCTGGCTTCTAACTCCTGTCATCTTTGAAGAGTTTCATTTCCCTACAACAACAGCAGACACACGTCATCCCATATCTATTTTCCTAAGCTGGTTATCCTGATCGAGTTATAGTGATCGGTCTTTGTGTGGATGGCCCTTTAATCTTGTAAAATTTAGATTAACCGATCAGAGGTTTCGGTGAGATAGTTTTTGTTGATGATATTGATTTTATCTTCCATTTTAAAAAAAGGATCCCTTCCATACATGTATTAAGGCATACATAGAAATTCTCTGATGTGTGTTTGATTTGGTTTTTGAAGGACAAAACGTTTACTAGCTACATTAAAATCCTTAAGATAACACCTTCTTTCTCATTAAAAATCCTCTTAAAATCACATTTTTAATGAGCACAGAGAAAATATCCAATTTCAGCAGTGAAAGTGAAGACAGTCTTCTAGTGTTAAACTCTGCACGTACAGATGTGCAGTATATGTTAAATCTCAGCGGACACACAGATTACAGCAGGATACCAGCATGTGCATATTTTATACACGAACACCAGATGAACTCTTGGAACACAGAACTGTACTTCAGTCGTTTCCTGTTGAATCAGAGTCCAGTCAGATCTGTGAGGCTGTGTGAAGACGAGGCAGCTGGGCTCCACACATGGCTGCTTGCTCCACATGGAGCCTGTTTACAAGAGTCCAGATGGGACATATCGAGCACTGACAGGTTGAACTCCGTCCTGTTCTGCTGCTGCGTCTTGTCCGTTTTGTTGTGATGACGTGCAGATGCAGAGACAGCAATGGGCCTGTCAGCAGCTTAAACCTGAACCTCTGAGCCAAAGTATAATCAATGTAAGGCTGGAGCTGATAATTATTTATTAATTTTTATTTTTCATTCATCTATGAAATGTCAGAAAATAGTGAAAAGTGGCGATCATTGTTTCCCAAAGCCCAAGAAGACGTCCTCAAATGTCTTGTTTTGTTCACAATCCAAAGATATCCAGTTTACTGTCATAAAGGAGTGAAGAAACCAGGAAATATTTACGATTAAGAAGCTGGAATAAGCTGGAACAATTTGGACTTTTTTGTTGACTCAAACTTGATTTAATAGTTATTGGAACTTTTAACGTCATTTAAAACATCCACTTTCGGCAGAATGGATGACTGTAGTCGTATCCTGTTAAGAGCTCTTGTCCTCTAAATGGACACTTTCTATCAGAGGACTCTGCAGTATCATTGATGAGGATTTACATTTAATCCGAGCTGCTGCTGATTTAATTCCAGCTTTATAACAGAGCTCATGTCCTGTTTGTGTTTTCATGTCTGTTGGTCCAGTTGTCGGAGGACCGCCATTCACCACCGCTGCTCACAGTCAATGGGCCGGGCGAGGAGAAGCTGTTTCGCAGCAAGAGTGCTGAAGTGGAGCTGACAGCAGAGAAGGAGAGGGTCAAAAAGATGCTGTCTGAAGGGTAATGATGATGTTTTTTTTCTAATTTAAACCTCATGCATCATATCATCTGGAGAAAAAAATCTTAATAGCCTTAATTATTTTAAGACTAAGCCTAACCCATATAAGCCTTGATAAACCATTCCTGTATTTAACTTTCATTTTTACATTTCAATGTAGTTTCACACAGTGATGGTTATTATCTATTAACCCCCTAGCCAATCGGAAGTCTGTTGAAGTTCTGTTGTCATCAAAACATTTCTGGAGCTTCACAGCAAAACTGCGTTGCAGCATTCTCCTAAACATCTGAAGTAGACAGGGACTTGTTTTAACAATGTTACATCAGCATGAGGGTGAGGCGATAATGACTAAATTTCCATTTTTGGGTGAACTTATCCTTCAAAGTCAAATTTTGAGGTAGTTGTACTTGACTTGAGTATTTCCATTTTCTGATACTTTATACCTCCACTCCACCACAATTTGGAGGTAAGTATTGCACTTTTATTTCACTACATTTTATTAAATAACTTTAATTATTAGGTATGTTGCAGATTTCTGCATAAGAGCCAAAGCAGCGCATAAAAACACAGATTCTGATAATCAATAAAAATGCCAAATATCAGATTCAATAAACAGCCAAGCCAATTTACTTTTACTTGTACTTTTGATACTACTATAAGACTCAAGTACTATTCCTTACTGTTTTACTCAAATATAACTCTTGGGTATTTCATCCACACTGGTTTTAAGTTTTCCAGTTTGGGTTTGTAAGTATTTATCTAGTTTTAGTTTTTTATTCACCTCATTATCCTTTTAGATTGCATTACTAACCAATAACCTGCAATAATCAGAACATGGGTCAGACTAAGAGCACTTTTCAGATGTTACTTTATTCACTTTGTTGCACACGTGTCCATACTACAGTCCACTCCAATTCATTTTTATGTGTAAGACCGCTACACTGGAAAAAATGGCACTTCAAAAGAAAAGAAAACAATGAATACAAGATGCTTCTTGCTTCTTGTAAGTCAAACAATCTGCCAATGGAACAAAGAAAACTGTCCAAAAACACGTCCCTATATCTCACTGAAATGTTACATTCTCTGTGATCGTGTTGTGTGATAATGAGATATTTCGACCAGAAAGACTAAAAGGCCATCTGTAGATCACTGTCCATAACACAGTATGTTAAACGTTTGGTGTGACCTGCATTTCCTTCACAAGGATTATTCCTTACACCCCTCACTGCTGTTTTGTATATAGTTCTGCTTTTGGCTCAAAGTAAAATTCACTTAAAATGAGGAGTGTGGTCGAGAAAAACAATAAAATGTATTTGAAAAAACATTGCAGAGAGACAGCAACAAGAGAAAGAGAAAGACAGGGTCAGCATGAAGTGAACATTTACACTCAGAGCTTCTGATGTTTATGAACGAACATTTGGCCTCAACAGATACAGCAAAAGGATGATTACAACAGGCGGTTACAATAATACATGAACACAGAGACATGAAAATCAAACAACAGCGAGAGCAGCAGATGTGTGTGTGGGAGTGCTGTAGTGAACATTTATCTGTTAGAGTTTAGAAAGTTGACTACAAAGGTTGTAATCCTGTCTCTAACCGCCAGTTCGGCTACATGAGCAGATCTAAATGCCTCAGGGCGCTTTGTTAAACTCCGCACAGTGAATGAAACTTACTCATTATGCTAAATGCCTAAAATAAAGTAACAATGTAGAGAATTGTGACTCACTCTTTAAATGCCTTGGAGCTTAATGGTTTGTCTGTAAGAGGAGGACAGGAAACAGAGATTACAAGCCATTAAGCTCCAAGGCATTTAAAGAGTGAGTCACAATTCTCTACATTGTTATTTTAATAATATGAATGTTTATAAAATGTTAATCTGCACCACAACGCAGGATCGTTTCCTTCACGTGATCGTAGCAGGTCATGACAAAATAGCAAAAATTGTTGTTAATTGTCAATATCATATAAATGTCAGAAAAGACAGAAAGAAAGCAGGATCACACCATAGACAAGCCACATTTCCTTCCTCCTATGGCCCAGCTCTGCACCAAAACTTGCTGAAAGCTGTTCACAGGTTTTTGAGATAACAAACAAAACTGACAACATGCCTTCTTGGCACAGAGAATGAGTTTTACAGTGACTGTATGTGTTGTTTGTGGATTTATTCTACAAACAGTGCATACTGTTATCCATCCAGAGAGTCGAGCTGGTGCCCACATAACAACCGAGGTGTTTCTCTCTGAAATGAGGGCTGTTATTTGACACATTACAAAGGAGCTGACAGCAGAGGATGGAAAATATTTTGTAAATGCGAACAATTTGTGTAAGACAAGCTCAGACTCTTAATATTCTGGTGCTACATGATAACTTTTTGACACAGGGTGTGAATACACAGTTCTGCATTAAAATGTCTAAAAACTACTCAACCTTTGCAATATATTTTGTTGTGTTGTGTACTTGCATTATCCCGAATGTTTCCCAAAAAGTACAAACCCAGAGAAATCCACCAGTTTACTTAAAGTAACTGTGCGATTAGGTTTTTAATCCCAAAAGTTTAAAACTAATCTGTGAGCTTTCCTCCCTGAATAGTTCGGGATTAAAGCAGAAGCTGAAGTGACTCCAGGTGTTTATTCAGAGGGTCGGCCTCTGATCCAGTCTCTCTAGCTGACTCTAAGCAGCTGAGTAGAAGCTCTTGCTCCGCTAGCGGCAGAAGTTACACATTGTATGTTTAAAGTGGCCATAATCAAAATATTTGTACAGTTTTAAAACTTAATAGTGGTCACTTGCAGCCATGGACCTACAGATAATTATCGCCTCATCTTTAGAGAGCTTTTATAGGAAGCCTTGGCTTATTGTTTAGTTCCAACTTTAATGTTTTGTTTCACTTTCACCGCTCTCATCAGCATCGTTTTCAGCCACAGCAGGCAGCTTCTTTCAGAGAAAAAGCTCATTGTACAATACCTGCTCATCACCACACAGCAGGCGGACACAGCTGGAGACTAGCTGATGAAGTAGGAGCTGGTGGACACCAAAATAACGCTGATCACGATTGCACACCAGCCTACCTCAGTATAATATTTATATTATATTTTACTCTTTTTTTAATATATAATTTCCCATATTTCAACTTCTGCATTATTTCTGTATTTAAGATTAGGCTTAACTTGCTTTATTTGGTTAGGAGCGATCCTCTCCACGTATCTGCAGTTCTGCTGCATTCAAGTGCTCCTTGGATGGTTGTATTTCCTGAGTTGCGAAGTCATTCTTCTGACTTCTGTGTATCCTTTTCTATCATATCAGAATTTGGGAGCAACATGGACGCCAAAAAGATGCATTTTATCGCTGAGAGCGTTTAAACAACAAGCTAACAGCTGTTTCCAGTATTTGATTGACAAAGAGGAGCAAAGGAAACAATCCAATGACTTATACAATACATGAATTTGGCAGAAGTTTCTTACCATCAACCCAATGCTTACTTTCGTCCGCCGTGTTTCAGCATCATATCACGTCAACTTGGCAACTCGAACGCACGTTTTATGTGGCACTTCCACAAACCAGGAAATGTTTTTGACTTTTGATTCTTTTTCTCACTTCTTATTTTGTCGTGTGATTTTCTTTTGTACATATTGTTTGGGCATTGTTGAAGGGAGTGAATGAGTGCTCCCCTCAGAGAAAACAACCCCCTCAGTGTGCCTCTCCTCCATTTCTGTAAGAAAAGCTCACTGTCGCCTCCGAAGAAATATAACAGCATTGATAAACTAGAAGAGCAGGAGTGAGTCATTTTTAAGTATTTAACACAAAGAGAAAAGTGCAGGCTGCCTGAAAACCACACTACAGGTGCCCTTCACCATGGTAGCAGCTCATAATTATCGTCATCATGGTGCCCATTATTGATCACTCAACCTTCCAATTGAGACCAAGAAGCAGAAAACCACTCATCCTGTGCTCCTTTATGACCCATTATCCCCGCGAGATTGTTATGATTGTTTTATGCCTACACAGGCTTTTTTTTCCTGTTGCTATGGTGAGTAGTTTTGAGGGGGCCAAGCTGTTCATTTTGACATCCTTGTGAACCCTCCATCTTCTCATGTGAAAGCTCTCGGGTTTAATAAATATCCCCACTGAATCCTGACCTTCTACAGGCACACAGGACCTGATCCATCTTTCCCACGTGTAATAAAGGAGAACACATCACCTGTGCTGGTTTATGTTTTTGATAGTTCCCTATGGTCTCTGTAGTTCTCTTTAAGGTAAAAAAATATTTAAATATCTATATATGTCGATACTGTATTTTTTGAACTGTTTGAATACTCACTTCTACAGTATCGATTGTTTCTGACAGCGTGTCGACATACAAACAGCTGCAGTGACCACACAGGCCCGCATCCTCCCAATCTTATGACCATAGTCAGAAGTCATTTATCTTAAATGTTGTTGTGCTTACATATAGTACACAAGCCTTGTTATATTTATCTTTTAATTAAAAATTTTGAAAATGTTTGCCTCAATGTTTTCATTTTTTTCCCCTCGTATATCGATATTTTTAAGGTACTGTATTGAAGTTTGAAATCCCAGTATCGCGACAACGCTAGTGCATACTGCTCTGTCTGTTGTAGGTTTTAAGTCAAAAAATGTTTTAAATACACACAAAAACACCTCCAAAAGTCAGAAATGACAAAAGAGACAAAAGAACAAAAGATTGAATATTTAAATAATAATAGAAAGAAATGGTAAAATCCAACTAGGGCTGTCACAGTATTAGATCATCGTGGCCAAAACAATTTATAATAACAATATTATCACAATAAGTAGCCACACTATGGGTAGAGTGTCTCACTCTCGTCTATCATTTCCTCTGACAGTAGCCACACAGTGTGGATGTAGCTGTCTAGTTACTGTGTTTCCTTCTTCTTCTTCTCTCAGTTTAGTGGCAGATGGCAACCAGGATTAAGGTGCATTACTGTCGCCTACTATGGCAATGCCAAAATGGAAAGAAATAATAATGATTTAAGAAGTGTTTGATTATTTACACGATATTATCATCAAAATATCAATATTTCATTTTTAAAATATCGCAATTATCTGTATATCGTGACACTCCAGTCGCCATAATCAATGCTGGCAATGTACCTTTACATTTCTTGAGGTTCAATTTTCAGTTTTATCTTGCGACAATGCTGTGCTTATGCTCTGGTTAGGTTTATGCACAAAAACACTTGGTTAGGGTGAGGAAACGATCTTGTTTGGCTTGTCTTAGGTTGACACAAACGAGGCTGGAAATGTCCCAACTTCAACATTCTGGAACTGCTGTCACCGGTTTGGCAGCCTTCTCGCCTGTAGCTCCACCCCCATCGCCTCCACCCCATATGACAGAAAACGTAAATGTAACATGTAATGTGAATGTGTTATAACACATTTTGTAAAACTGTTCACATGGTACGTAGCCTTCACAAATGCTAATGTATCTGTGGTTTGCAGAAACATTAACTGCCAACATTTTATCCTGGCGACTGGGCTGGATATAAGGGTAATTGACAAGGGAGTCATCTAGCTCTATCTCAGACTGCTCTGAAAACATAAAAAACATAAAATACATGAGTTTGTGGCTCCTTAAAATCAAATAAATGTCCTTCAAATTTCTCCAAACAGATGGTGCAGCATTACCTCATTATCTTCTGCAGTTTCCTCAACTGCAATGCTTCTTTCTGACAGTAACAGCCCACCAGCATTAGGTCTGTATAGCTGCACCAATCAATATTAATTATCACCTGACTCTTCAGCTCCTCTTAGCAATAAGGAGTGCTTTACCATTTTTCAGCTCACTGTTTGGTTTCACCGCTCCCATCAGTTCATCAGTGTCATTTCTGACCTCAGCAGGCAGCAATAAAGCTCTGATAAACCGACTTTACATCACGTGGTCCCAACCAACCAAAAGTAATCATGTCGTATTGTGACTTCTCCTCAGGTCGATGTGTGAGATAAACCTGGAGGCTGAACTCTTCACCCTGCAGGACAGTAACGCCAAGCTGGTGGCGGCACTGCAGGAAGCCAACAGCAGCGTGGAGCAGTGGAAGAACCAGCTGGCTGAATACCAGGAGGAGACCGATCGCCTCAGAGACCAGGTGACGTATACAGCCTCCGATCAAAGTAAAAGAGAAAGATAGAACAGAGATATACTCTGCCTCTGATTGGCTACATCCTGCCTATTAAGTAATGCGCATGTGCAACTCTCACCAAAGATTGAACAGAGGCGAGATGTCTCACTCTGTATCTAAAACGGAGCGTTCAAGACACAGTGTGTAAAGGGATGCTGCAGCAATGGACCATATGAGAAAAATAATGTGTTTTTTGAAAATTAAAGTATGTAAACCTGTTCTACTAGGACCCCCAAATAAAATTATGAACCTCAAAATTAGCATAATATGACCTCTTTAACTCGCCTGGTTACTGTTTAGAGGCCAACAGCAAATAAACTAATGCACCCATTTGGAAAAATCAGTCATTAACCTGTAAGCAGGTTGGATTTTAGTCTTCTTGTCCATGCATGTCTCATCCACTACAAAAGACCTGGCACCAAAATATAAAACCAAGAATGTTGAGATGATGCCATTTATGTCCCTTCCTTCTTTTACAGGTTCCTTGGTCTGAAAAAATAGTGCAGAGTATAAGCTACACAAGCCAACTCCTATTGCAGGGCTATTGTATCATATGCCTCAGACACACTAACACCAGAACTTAGCTATTTAAATAAATGTCATGTAAATAAATATTTAAAGATGTAAGCTTGCACAGAGCAAGATAGTCCAGCTCAATAAATGTGGTTAGACTTGAGCGTTTTCATATCGTTGCTGTGTTATGCGCGATCCGCTTCCTGTCAGTCACTTCACACCCAGAGGAGGAAATTTGTCCTCCAGCAAAACAAGTCAAAACATAAAACTATTTTGTCACATCCCTGTTTTATTTAGGGCATCTATGTCAGCTGCACAGCAGTTCATTTCAGTGTGGGTCAGGTAAAAATAATACATAAAAAACTCAGAACAATTTGATCAGGATGATAAACTAGATATGTAGTATTAAATACAATTTGCATTATCACTTAATTTGTAGGAGGGATGATCAGGATTATAATTTAAAGCAAACACAAATCTGTCTCCACATGGTTTAAAATGGCAAATCAGGTGAGATTGTATGATGAGAGTATGATGTTCTTCTATGAATCATTTTCCTATTGTTCCCTCGCTATGTGACCACTTGGACAGCGACTACATATTATGCAGATTTTTTTGTTCATACATCCATATGCCTATCCATATCCCTATGCGGACTTGGTCTCTTCCAAACTGCAGATGCATTTTTCATCCAGCTTCCCTCCTTGGAATATTTCTGTTGACAGGCTCCCGTGATAATCGCAGGGCCCGAACGCAGACATTTCATCTTTAATTTAGAGAGAGTCAAATTATGCCCTTGGTCAAGCTTAACAAGGCTTCTTCAATGCGACAGAATGAAGTGCTGCCGCAACGCGCCCGCAATGGAGCTATTACCACCAGTGACAGAAAACTGGCCCTTTATTTTTAGCCGGCGTTGTGGTTTCATCTATCTCCAGGTCCAGGTGAAGGTTGCCCCCCCAAACACACACTCACTCACACACACACACACTGCAGCAAAGTCAACCAGGTGGCAGGAAGTGGAGCAGGCCTCTAGGGTTTGGCAAAGGGGTGTTTTTTTTTTTTCTTTTTGGGACAGGACACCCTATACTGCCCACCCCCTCCCCCTCTCTGCCCCAGTTAGAGGAAGAAGATAAATCATCGTAGGAGCAGAAGGAGAGAGGTTGGCTGCCTTTTTCTCCCTAGTCACACTCCCCGCTCCCGCCATGTTTGTGGTTATCCACAGCAGAGAGGCTGGAGGTTTATTTTCTGGGTTTGTGGGTTGACTCCTGCTGACCCCTGCTCAGTTTAAACAAGAATTAGCAACACAATGAGTGGGATACTGTATTGGACTGTAATAGGCCAGACATTGCGATATAATTCATGATCAGTGGAAAGGATCATTTTTACATCATATTTTTCCTTTCCACTGAATAAACAATTAAAGTCATCATCAAAAC
Organism: Pagrus major; assembly: GCF_040436345.1. NCBI lineage: Eukaryota > Metazoa > Chordata > Actinopteri > Spariformes > Sparidae > Pagrus > Pagrus major. Next base: position 24,271,874 of record NC_133225.1, on the reverse strand, counting down.
TACATGATTATCGTGGCCTAAACAATTAATGGTAACAATGTTATCGCAACATTTACAGAAAATTTTAAATAAAAATGTTCTGTCAAATTTACTTTAGCTTCGTTTATTGGTTGTTTTGTCTCTTTCTTTGGGAAATGAATTACAGTCAAATATGAGTGTAGGGAGGTGGAGAGAGTCGTAGCCGTAACTGTACAAAAGTGTACAAAAACAGCAATTCTGTTAATGGATTCTTCTGTTTAATAATGCGGGATTACCAGCGTTAAGTGCATTACTGGTACCTACCATGAGAATGGAGCAAAACAGAAACATTTTGCACAATATTATCATATGTGTATTAATGTGAATGTACATAAATGTACCATTTATAAATGATGGTTATTGAAAGTGGTACCATTAGATTTAATGTGATACTTTAGATGAAAGTGTAAAAGGTTTATTCATCTTGTGACTGAATGGATGCACAACAGAGACAATACGTTTTTTTATGCCATTAATCAAACGTCATCATTGGACTCTACCATAATCTAAGATGAACATACAGACATCAAGACATCAGACAGAAAGACATTCCTAATTTAACTCTGCAGAGCTTAGTGAATAATGTAATAATATTTGACAAGCCTCACTTTTCCACCATCTGTTTTTTTGGTGCTGCATCTGTGTTGACATCTTATTCAGCTCGCTGCTCCTACAGATATATACACCGTATATCACTGTTGGTTTTTCAATCTCCTGCCAATCTATTGAGAGTAAAATGTTCCTGGTAACAATACTTGAGAAATAAATCAGAGTTTTCCCAGGGTCCTCTCCTGTGTGCAGTTCAGAGACATGTAGCTGCTGCCTCCGGGGACAGTAGCTGTCACACACCGAGTGGATACGAAGGGGTTGAGTCCCCTGAGATCATGTGGACCCCACCTCCTCTTCAACCCGCGGCAATTTGCTGGAGCTCGCCTTGGATGGTGTGCGACATAGCATAGTGTGGAATCTACAAAGAGCCACTGTGATTACCTGTGAAAATGCAGTGGAGATGCAGAAGGGAGGGAAAGGGAAATATTGACATGGGAGCAGGAAACCCTCTCTTCCCATCAAACACACGTTTACATTTCACACACTCAGTGTAAAAAAGCAATAAGCAGTAACCTGCATTGTGACAGATTAAAATAACGAAAACAAAGGAGATCAAGAGTTAAAGCATCATTGTTTGAATTCCTCTGTTTTCCTGTAAAAGTAAACCTTTTCTTCTTATGATCTCAGATGTCCTTGTCCTTGGGCTGACAAGGACACAGCAGCAAATCTACACATTAAAGGCTACAGCAAACTATCATCATTATTAATGAATCTGCCAGTTATTTTCTTAAGTCAGCTGAATGGTTTGGTCTGTAAAATTGCAGAAAATAGTGGAAAATGTCCATCACAATTTTCCAAAGCCCCAGGAGACATCTTTTAAATTTCTTGTTTTGTCTGACTAACAGTCCAAAACCAAAAAGTCAGTTTACATTCACAGACGACTGAGAAAGCCAGCAAATATTTGTATTTGAGAAGCCATAAATAATGAATCTTTGCGTTTTAATCACAATACTACCGGCACTCCTCACAGGCAGTTGAGAAATTTAAAATTAGACTCATAAGTATAAGTTACTGTGTGTAAAAGATGAACAGCTATTGTAAATGGCAAACAAATGTTTCACCTGTCAGCTCTGATCATGTCAGAAGTCAGGTTTCATCTGTAGTAGCTGACAGTGGGTCCATGTTGACATGCAAAAGCAAATCTAATCCAATTCATGCAACGCTCACAATACTTAGTGTCATGTTAACCTTTTTTTAAACAAATTATCTTTATGGGAAGACTGTCATGTTAAGTCTTAGTCCTCTCTTAACAATATGTTCATGTTTTAGGGGATATAAAAACAGATTGGTGTGTTTTGCATGATGTGCAGTGGTCAGTAGAGCCAAAGTCAGATTTAGAAAACATGACGATGCAATGTTTGGGATGCTGAATAAAATACAGTGATGCAATGTAACTCAGAACATTTACCCAAGCACAGTACTTAAGTACAATTCTGAGGTACTTACATGAGTACTTTTCTAATATTGTACTTTTACACTACTATATTTATTTGATAACTTTAGTTACTAGTTACTTTGCAGAGCCAAAGCAGCCCATTTTAAATGAAGTCATTTTTATCAGCAACTGGATTAAAAAACACAGATTCTGATAATCAGAAAATGCTGAGTGGCAAATCTGAAAGGCCGAGCCAGGGCAACAATCGTTCGACCTTTAGTATACAGTACACAGACGTACATTTTTCTTTTACTTGTACTTTTGATACTTAAATACATTTACTGCCAGAAAAATACTTTTGATATTAAAGCAGATTCACTGTCAGATACTTTAAGACTTTTACTCCAGTACTATTCGTATGGGTGACTTTCACTTTAACCAAAGTAATATTTTTACACGATATCTTTACCTTTACTCGAGTTTGACTTTTGGGTACTTTTTACAACACCGGTTAAATGTAAATAAAACCAGAATGCAATCTTGTGCAAACAAACTGTTTACCAATAAAGGTTTTATGAAGTTTTCCTCAGCCCATGTAGTAAACTCTCACTGGGCCTTGCTTACAACAAAAGGGGCTGTTGCCCCTGTCCCAACTTGTTTTAAACATGTTGCTGCATCAAATTCAACTGGAATGGCACTCAGTAGAGTGCATACCTCCACCAAGGCCCAACAGTCCCTTTATGTACTCACTCATAGATACCAGCCACCTAAATACGCCTGATTTTTTTCATCAAGATTCATGCATTATTCCCTGAGCAATTAACGAAAATGATGAAAAAACCCAATCTTGCAAGGTTAAAGTAAGTGAGAAACAATTCCTGGATCCACCCCTTTATCCGGATCCACACCAAAAGTTAATGTGCTCCATTCTGGGCTGAGACCCATCCTCCATTTAAGTTTAGTGGAAATCCATTCACTAGTTTTTGTGTAATCCTGCAGACAAACCAACCAACAGACACATGTGAAAGTATAACCTCTGTGGCAAGTTGATAGAATATGTAAATGTGGTTGTATAATAGGACCCCTCTCAGTTTTTAAATAAATCAGTGTGATGCTTGTTAACAAATCCTGTTACTTCAAACTGTGTAAACACCCGGGACACAATTAGGTTATTGTCTTAATCTTATTACCTCCAGAGCATGCAAAAATGATAGCGTATTAGTTTTCTTTTGTTGTAAGCAAGGCCCAGTGAGAATCGAACCCATAAGCATTGCAGTTTTAGTACCTTGCTCTGACTATTGAGCTACAACATCCAGAAAGATAAACCAGCAGATAACCAGTGAACCACAAACTTTAAATCACATCGTGTTCGGACTTCAAAGGCTGAACAGTTTGCCCTTGTTTAGTCAAACTGTCTCTCACCATCTTTGGCTGTTAATATGTTGAATGCAGAGAAGTGGGACAGATTGGGAAAAATATTTTTCATGATTTTCCACGAGGTCACAGCCCTCCAGCAATATAAAAATAAATAGATAAATAAAATCTTCAAGGCGAGAGAGTTCAGTGCTGTGACCACTGGCAGAAAAGCTTTTTTTCTACAGAAGTGTGTGTGTGTGGTGGGGGTTCAAGAGAGATGAAAGAGGGCATGAATCAACAAAATATCCTAGGCTCGTTTGTAGATTGTGCAGCAGAGTGATGCACGATGGAAGCTGCTAAAAAGATACTGAGTTCTGACTAAATGGACTTTTATCAGCCGTGGAAATCACTGTTTGTGTGTGTGTGTGTGGGGGCGTGTGTGGGCGGATTGTGTAAGCGGTGACCCCTACAGTGAGTTTTCCACATTTCCATCAATAGTAATCATGTGTGTGACTGTATTATTGTATTTGTACATTGTGGCCTTTGTGCAAAAACCTTTTAGTGTTAATTCTGCTGATTTCTATGTTTTCACTGGAGGTGAAGGGTCACATGTTGTTCTGTGAATTTAGAAAATTACACATTAGGTTTACACAACCTTTTCAAAGCCCATTCATTGTATAACAGCTAAAATGAGGTCCCACTGCTTCAGTCTCCTCTTCACAATGGATTTCTGTTTACCCTTTGCATATATTCCCATGACACCTGGACTGATCAGCTTCAAACAAAGGACTAAAAGGATTACATTATGAAACTAAATCACACAGAGATTTTCCAACTCCTGATTGATTGCAGGCTCAGGATCAATTTTAAATCAATTTAACATGAGAGGGCCGCTGTGCTTCAGTGTAACAGCAAGATGGGGAGTTGTTTAGCATTGTGGAAAGTCGTGGTTTCTAAATGTCCAGTCTGCTTCTGACTTTCATCAATCACGCTCCAAGTGAGAATTATGGTGTTTACAAAGGAGACTTATTTCTTGACAATTCTATTTGTTTTTTGTCTAGTGCAAAACATGCACAGAATATCTGGTAGGGGTTTACAGATCCAGTCTTAAGCCTCCTGATCTGCACCCAGACTCATCGGGGCCAGCCCGATAATATCAAACATGTTTGATATTTACGATTTAAAATCTGGGTGATTACATCTGTATTTTCTGAGCTGATGCTAATGTTAGCTTGCATACTATTGTTGAACGAAACTTAAAATCTTAGCCCCAGTTCTCCCTGAAGAGTAGAAAACCCATGTATACTCCGTCTCCCCACTTATCCAGACTCATTTAACCTTCTGCTTTTGTTTTTTTACTACAGCAAGTTGTTGCACCACGCTAGTGTTTACATCTGCTTCCCCATGAGCTCACGTGAGAGTGATCACATGTGGTGGTGTATACAGTGGTGTCTGGATGACGTATTTTTGTAGGCAAAGCATGAAGTTGGCATCACCCTGGTTTCCTCTACAAAAAGCTTATAGGATTTTTGAATTGGATTTTGGATTATTGCAAAAAAGAAGTTTATGATACATACATGTTTTGTTCAGCAAGATAATCTTCACAGATGAAGACCACTTTTGTGATTTTCTAAGTGGGCATTTAACCAAAAACCAACACTTTGAGTGAACCGGAAGTGCAAAAATGCTGACTGATTTCCGGGTTTTAGGACTCATTACTTCACAACTCTATGGCTCCTTCTGGTATAATAATCTTATCTGTAGTGTGTGATGTGCCATTATTTTAAAATCTTGTGGTTTGTTTATGTTTTTGATTAGAGAGAAGAAATCTGTGGAGTTTCTCCTTGCGTGTGACACAGCCATATTTCAAAATCAAATTTTAAAAGTCCTGTAGCGTGAGCCCAGCTTCAGTCTGCAGAGCCACGGAGCCACACCTCACTGCTGCACAGAGTGGCATTCACTGTTTATTCAAAATGTATTAATATTGAACGTATCGCGTGTTAAAATTGCACTATATTTGACGCTGCAATTCCCTGGTTCCTCAGCAACACACCAGCCAAGTGTGAAGTAAATCATATGAACAGTTCTCGAGATATGCAAATAAAAATAAGAGATTCATTGCTTTGTCATTAGAGATCTATCATGTTAGTATTTTTTGTGGTATTGTGTTTAGCATGACTTGTGTACTCTTCTGTCTGCTTGTTCAAGTGCACCATCTCCATAGATCACCTATAGTATAATAATATGAACTTATGCAGCACTTTTCTTTACAAGGTTACAAAGTGCTTTACAGAAAACTGCTGATAAAAACAAAAGCAAATGAAAACAACACAGGGATCATAAAACACCAGGGGATAAAATGAAGGGAAAAAGTAAAATTGCAAGAGTGGGATGATTAAAACCCAGCAACATATTAAATATTCACAAACACTTTCCTATCAAAGAAAGTTTTAATAAGGGATTTAATATGCTAATGATGCAGCCTGTCTTGGCTCAGAAGGCAGAGTGCTCCACAGTCTGGGGGCTCGAGCAGCGAAGGCCCGGTCACCTCTGGTCACAAGCCGGGATCAGACTCTCAAAACTCCCCTGTTTCAACTTCCTAACCCCCAAAAAAACCCTTAATATCCAATTGCTATTTCTATATATTTTATCATAGAAGGGACACTCCTTTTAACCAGGCAGTCAGTGCACCATCAGTCCAGGCTGGAATATTTCAGCAGCTCCTGGATCAATTGCCATGAAATTTTATTCATGGTTGACATTTGTGATTTTGAGTCCAATCTTTCAATAATTATATGATGCACTGCCATAAAAATTGGTACGGATATCCATGAACCCCCTTAGAAGTAACTGTTATAACTCCCTTTTTCTAGCGCTCGGTTTTGACTATTTGAACTTCCATTTAAATGTCAGGGAAATTAGTCGTTAGGAACATTTCTAATTTCCATCAGCTTCATCTGTACTCTTTGTAAATAAAATGTTAGCATGCTAAACTAACTAAAATTGTAAACATTATACCTGCTAAACAAGCATGTTCATTGTAAACTTGACATGCATACACCAGCAGGTCAAAGCACTGCTGTTCCTTAGAAAAGCGTCACAGAGCTGCTAGCATGGCTCTATATTCTTAGTCTTGTTATCTTGTAAAATGTCTTTAGTACACTGAAAATATACCTTAGTTTTATTGTTAAGTATGTATTAATGTGTGTCTCTGTGTTTGTTCCAGGTGGCAGAGCTTGAAGCCCAGCTGGGGCATCCTGCTGCTGGTCAGACTGGTAGAGAGGAGCTGAGTCAGTCACTGGAGGAGCTGGAAGCCCAGCTGAGAGCCAAAGACCAGGCAAGACCCCAGTTCACTCAAAGCTAATACGCTCTCTAGCTGCATGGTTAACTGAGCCTACTACCTAACGGCAGCTACAGTTAGCAGCAGTTAGCACTTACGCTCCCGATATGCTGCCCCCTATTTGCTTGGAGTGTGAATATGTCAGGTGGCCAATTCTTACATATTGCACCTTTAAGACATAGCCTAATGATCGTTAGTGAAAATAAACCGATGAAATTACTTCCATTGTCTTTGCTCGCGTACTGTCATCCTCACCAAAACTCAAAAAGTACCCGAGCCTAGAACGTAAACACGACACACATGTTTGCATTTGTTATGTTTCACAATCCAGTTGATTCAGCCGTAAGGAGCACACAGCGGGGTCTTACAAAACTGTTACAGGCGATCACATTTTTATCCCGGCCATACTGCACACAGTCCAAATCTGCCTCAGTTTGGAAAGACACTGTGTCTATAACACACCAGCAAACAAACAGTAATATATTACCAGTAATCAACTGGATGTTTGTTTTGAATTTGTGAAAATATAGAGCCTCAGTCTCCATCTAATAAAAAAGAATAAACCTAGAAACATTTTGTGATTAAGGAAAAGTTCAGGTGCCAGGTTCAGTGTTTGTTTTCTGAATCATCTTTAAGTCTTTTAATGAATTCTCTCTGGTTCACTAATCTTGTTTTTGTCCTTACCAAAAGATAATTACCAAACAAAATGTTCAGAAACCCAGTGGATATAAAAGAAGAGAATGTGCCTTTTGACTTTAATTTATAGCCCTTTAGTTTCTAGTTCTACAAAGTCATTAATTTATCCTCAAGGCGCTGTCATTTTTCCTGATGATTCATCGGTGTGATCAGACAAACAGAGCTTTGATAATATAGCACAGTCTCACAAAACACAGAAATGAATGCTGCAGATGTCCAGAGAGCTGCCACCTACATGTTAAAAGAAATCAGGATTTTCTGACTCACCTTCTGAACAGTTTCCAAGCCTACTTTAATATGATTTTTATGATGCCAAAGTTTGACCTTGTGAATATTTTGTGCCTGTGTGAGCCAAGTCAGTGTCCATCAAGTGCATGCTGGGCAGGCTCAGCCAAAAACCTATTTTCCGTGGATAAGTAAAACAGATATTAAAGTGAAATATTTCTTGAAAGCAGCTCGCTGCTGTCCTCCAGCCTCATTAACATAACCACGTCCGTCACGCCATCTAAACAAGTTCCCCTTTTAGTACTCCCCCCGCCGCGAAAAACATCAAGGTGTCCCAAATTTTATCACCAACCTGGTTTATGATTAATGATTCAGCTTCTTCTTTTAGCAAATGGTGAGACGAATGTTCTGATAAATGGCGATGGGGGATGTGTGGGAATACGTGTGAACGCGCTGTTGTGACAGTTTGAAACGACTGTGTTTTCAGGAAATTCACAACCTGCAGAGCAAGAAAACAGATGTGGGCGAGCTAGAGAAGGAGAGAGAGGAGGCCATGCAGAGACTGCAGGTAAGATGGCGGAGTATATTTATCTGCTCTTTTGTGAAACTTGTACTGGAGTGCTCGGACTGACTCGCCGTGTTGCAGTCACTTTGTGTAACCCTCCTGTCTTGGTTAATAGCTTTCTCCAATCCTTCTGGGGTGTGAGCAAGAAGCAGGCTACAATTTCTCTTTTAACACTCGTCTTTAATCTTCTTTAACAGCGACACTTAGGACTGTTCACCCAACTTCACTCTCTCAGGGGTCACAGCACTACTCTCACGTAATAAGCTAAAACAAAGGCAGGTAGGAAATAATATGAACTCTTAGGCATGGGGGACATGAAAAAACAACTCAAATGTTACACATGGGAATATATGAATAAAATAATAGTTTAAGTCAGCAGGCAATTCGTTAATTTTTTAGCTCCATGCCCCCCTGCAAGAGACTATTATAGATCCAAACTGACAGAGCCAAAACAAAAGACTACCTTCTTGTCTCTCGTCTGTGTGTGTCTGACTCGAAACGCAACGGCTACCAAAATACACAAATTTGACTCCCTCGTCCTCTGAAACCGTAAACTTCAAACCTCAAGCATCTTTTTCTGAGTTATAATTTCTACAAAAATATACATATCAGACAACATGAATGCCAATACCATTGTATCTGTGATCAGCCAATATCGACTGATAATGTCGGCCAAAGGATATATCGGTACATACTGTGAATTGAATACACCAAGTTTTTGAGTTTGATGATACCTAACAAATACAAAGTATTGGGGAAAATTCGACGTAGCTTGTAGCTTTGGTTTTGATCAGCATTTGTTATCCTAAGCTGTTCATCTACATACTATCTATGACTTATAACTCTGTATTCAGAAAGTGAATAGGCTCCAAAGAATTAAGTCTGTCTTCATTGAAACAGTCCTCAGGAGCCAACATTTTCCTTTCTGTAGCTATGAGATATTTCAGTAATATCTATATTCACAAAATGCAAACTAAGATTACATTGCTGTTAAATGTAGCATCTGTATTAAGTGAAAAACAGTTAAAATCCTTTGTGTTTGATGTACCTGTTTTTGTCTGTCTTTATTTATATGATCCTTGAGGAGATAGCTGTTGTGTGTGAAGCTCTTAAGAAATTCTTACACACTCAGACCATTTTCAAGGCTACAGCTCTTATAAAACGCGATGAATGAGACGGGTCGGTCCTCATGGAGCTAATGCAATCCTGAGCAACACTCAGAGATACAGGGAGTGTTTCTTTCTTGTTAGCATACAGTAATTAAACAAAATTTGTGATGCATAGAATTGGTTCTCCTCACCTGCATTTTCATTGTTACTTGAGCTTGTATAATGTCGCAGAAAAGCAGGAACACTACTTCCTCGACGGGGAGGGAGATCATAGCGTTTCATCTTCAGTATGAATTGAGACATTCATCTCATCGAATTTTTTTTTGCCATTCATGCTCATGATTCAGTAGCTAAGAGGTCATCATTTCCACTCCTCAAAGGATTTTCTTTTCAAGTCTTATAGTATAAGCTTTTTTCTTACTGATTCCTACTCTGCAGTTATTACTCATGCATCTGCTTTTGTTGTCTTTACCATATTACATTTATTTAAATTAACATTTTCCCATCATTTTATGTAGGGCATTAATTACATTGTCTTAAGATTTTGGATATGATTATATGATATGTCATATGATTATATGGCATAAGTGTTGTCTTTTCCTGGTTCAAAGGCTGCATTACAGTAAAGCAATGTCATTTTCTGAACTTACCAGACTGTTCGGCTTCTTCTAATACTTGCCTTTACCCACTTCGTCGTTATATCCACATTACTGATGATTATTTATCAAAAATCTCATTGCGTTCATGTTTTGTCAAAGTACCAACAGTCATCCCCACAATTTAGCTGCAATATTGATACTGAGGTGTTTGGTTGTAAATTGCGTGATATCTGATTTTGTCAAAATAAGTCCTAGTATTTATGAAGTGCTTTTGAGGAAACTAAAATAATTAAACTTCATTGATCCTGAAGGAAATTCTTGTGCCAGAGAATGCTCAAAAATACAGTAACATCAGAATAAAACACAAAACACAAGAGACTAATGATAAAAAGTATAAAAGGAGTCAGTGCCTAATAGAATAACAATACATCTAAAATAAGATACATTTAGGAAAAATGGTAAACTACAATTAAAAACAAAACTAAATATAAAAGTATATACAATGATATTGAGAAGTAATAAAAGGTAATATCCCACATGATACTGAGAGTATTATTGCACATTACATTTCCAGCACAATATATAAAATATCAAGGCATATATTGTGCATCGGAATATAGCCAAAAAATATCACAGTATTACTTAAAGGCCAAATTGCCCTGCCCTAGTTCATTCGCCTCAATTATGCAGGACTTGTGGGAGAACTCTGAAGTGGCAGTGATTTTCAAATCCCAGCAAACAGAGAAAAATGACACAAAAGACACCCACACACACAAATCTGTGCAAAACTCTACCTAATTAGCAAGCTTTCAGTCAGAGACCTTCTTCAAGGCCTGGATAGGCAGCAAGTGAACCCAGTAGTACAAGTGGTAAAACTCTCAGCAGATAAACCCAAAAGTATCTGCAGGAGAAGATACTTAAATTTCAATAAAAATATGCTCTAATGTTGTGGTCTCGGTTGGATTGTAATGTGTAGACTAGAATCTTCCTCATTGTGAGAAACACAATAGTCTTAGTTCTGCAGAGTGCTGACTGGCTTTCAAGCTGTTTTTCTGTTATTCTCCAAAACCAACAGAGCCACACAGTCGACTAATGGAAAATCAAAGCACTGCTACTGTACCTAAAAGAGACAGCACAGTTCAGACCAGCAGCAGAGACTCAGTAACTGAGGACTTCAAGGAGAAAACTAATTGTGTTTCCAATGCTAATGACGGAAAATTATACTGGATGCATATTGCTTAGTCTTTATTAGGTCTTCTGTCATTTTTAGTTGTGGTGTCATTTGTGAATTATGTTTATTCATCGCTGACCTTTGCTGTCCTTGTGTTCATTCCATAATCTATCTGCTGCTGCATTCGGCACACAGAATAACCTTGTGAAGCACGGAATTGCACATTTGAATTCGCCGTATAAACAGTTTAAAGCCAATAAGCCTTTAAACTGTTTTTTAAAGCCATTCTCAGTAAACTTCATTGCAGTCAGCAGCCACAGGGAATGAAGAATTTACAGGCATTTAAAGGGTAACTTCTTGGGGAGTACTACTGCATATATGAAAAAAGTAGTATAAAACCTTTTGTGGCTCCAGAGCAAGCTGCATTTTATCCATTTCTATATGTCCAGCCTCCAGTGATGTCACTCAGAGGCTAAGTTATATTGTGGGTAATTTTTTGACAAGCAGTCCACTGGTCTAGCATTGCACTCCTATAACACTGTTGGAATCAATTTAAAAACTAATGCTCAAAATTTAAACAGCAGGACCAGAGATATACATTTTTTATTCCACGCATCCTGGCGCCTACATTACCCTCAATGCAACTGGGCCACTAAGAGACATTAGTGGGGGAAATTTATCATATTACATGCAGCTTCCTCTGGAGCCACAAAAGGTTTTATACTACTTTTTATACTACATGTGCAGTAATACTCCTCAAGACCTGTAAACACACTTTAATGTATAAAGTGGTGGAGTTGCCCTTTGAGTAAGGCCAAGTTGGTTCTTCTTCATACCTTCAGAAGTAAACTGTATCGGCCAAAGTGCCTTTAAGCAAGGTGCTGTACTTGTAAATGCTCCAAAGCAGACTTCGTTTGTGAAAGATTATCCTGGCAAAACCCTTTTTTTCACCGGTTCTCAAGTCATAAGCAGGAGAGAAAACAGTTTTGATCAGACATAGAAGAAAATGTCCTCGCTTGCCCATCAGGGCTTCAATAGCTAATGATAATATCAGAAAAAAATGTAGAGAACTTGGACAGTAACCCATGCAGAAAACATCCAGAAATACATTCAGATGAGAAAACACTATTAACAACGATTAATGTATCTGCAGGATGTGGAGAGACGAAACACCGATTTGGAGGATCAGGTTCAGAGTGCTGAAAAGACACTGGCCTCCAGCCGCGAGGAGCAGAAGCAGGCGGAGGTCGAGGTCCGACGTATCATCGAGGTCCTGGACGTCAAAATCTGCGACCTGAACGACCTGAGACAGAGCCTGGCCAAACTCATCGATAAATAGCCACATTGTCGTTTGGGCTGCATCTCCACAGTCAGCGCTGGTTTCATCCATGTAGCTTTGATTTGTGTATCAGCAGAGCAACAATCAAAGCCACATGGAGGAAAACATGCAGGTGTTTACCTCCATGGATCTGTTTTTTTTTAAGATCACTGTAGGTAAACAACAGGAACCTCATAAAGGTGCTATGTGCAAAATAAAACATCCGTTCTGTACTCATTGTTACATTTACTACTCTAACCTTGGTATAATTATCATACAGTGAGAATGATGTAATTGGCTACTACTACTTGTTTTTCTATATCATAATTCCCTGCAGCTGCATGTTTTTGTTAAATTCACCAGGTTTTTACTCTTTTCACCATCTGCCATCACTGAAAACTGACAGCTTTTGTTCCATTAGCTGTGGAAGAACAGCGCCCTCCTCCTGTTTTTGATGCTATAGCAGTGTGTGCTGTTCTAATCTGACCCAGTGTTTTACAGTTTTAAAATGCTGAGTAGAGCTGACAGCCCTTTCAGTGATGGTCTCAATTGTTCATGGTAATCATGCTGATGTCTCAAAAGGACTGAGGTAATGATGTACTGATTGCAAACAATACACGAAGCACCTTTAAAAGAGGACTAACACCGAAACTGATTTTAAGCTTGTTATTTTGCAAAAGCAGACATTTCCAACAGGTTTCAAAGGATTTTCTACTTGTTTATCTTTGAGTGATGCATCTTTATGTAATACAGAATCGCCAATCCACTTGTATTAGTGTATTTTTACTTGATTAAGAGGCAAGAGTAGCATTAAAACTAGGAAAGAATCAAAAGAACAACAAAGCGATTGTCTTCACTGCAGTCTGAGGTCTACACATAATAATAGCCCTGTATAATTAAGTCTTTAGATATGCATTTTCTCATGTTATTGGTACATCTCAGAATGGGTGAGACAACTCAAGACAAGCAAACACAAGTAAAATGTCTGCTTTTACACAGTAACAACTTTGACTTCATGCTGGTGACATCCTTTTCTTTCGGCACTGTGGAGATGCACGCAGTAGAGGTTTGGTCGGGGTAAGGACACATTGAGGCAAAGACCCTGAATAAAGTCAGCTCCAGTTCACCGTCAGCAGCCTGGACTGGCCTCACACCAGCCAGAACATCAACAAACTCAGAGATGCAACAACCTGCTCACATTCTATCTTCTGAGGATCGCCAGCGTACGAACAGTTTATGTTCATGTTTTATGAGGACTGCTCTTCCTCACCACTTATTCTATTATTCATGTTCATCGATGGGTTGCTCACAGTCGGGGTGGGAAATCAACGATGGTGATGGGACAAATTGCTGGTAAATTCAAGCTGCAGCTGCTAGTTGTGTCCTCTGCATCAGGCCACTTTGACAGGTACATCAGCACGTGAAGGAAGCTCCTGATGTGTCACTGTGGCCTGTGGACGGAGACGCTGTTTCCCACCCTGATGCTGTTGAACCTGAGATTGCACTTGATAATGTTTGTGCCAAGTTTTTCCTTGTTTACATTTGTCAGCATTCACAAAATTATCCAGATCTACTTTATGAGCTTTTTTTTCTGTGTTGCTCAACACTACCATTTACCATGATAGTAATAATAAGCCCAGAGAGAGGGTCAGGGGTGCTGCAGAGCACAGATCACTATGAGAGCACTGCATGATCTCTGCACAAGCCTCGGACCTGCCAAGGAATGTGAAGGTGTGTGTGTATATGTGTGTGCGTGTGTGTTCACAATACTTAGTGTGCAGACGGAGACTGCTCAAGTTAAAAGCACAACTGCAGTAGATATAGTATTAGGGTACTTAAATGACGTGTCTGTCAGCTTTGTATGTGAACTTCTGATGCACAATATCTATCGATCTTTGCTTCTCGCCCCCTGATGAGTTATTGATTTCTTCTCATGACAGTAATATAGGTACAAATAAGGTGCAGTCCTTTGCAGCTGATGATGCAGGAACTGCCAGGTTAATAATATGTCAAAATGTGATTTAAATATGTCATCGTCATAATTATTAGTGTAATAAACTACCACAAGCATCCTATTATTACAATCATCTGCAATTATTTGTTAGATTTTACAATAAAATGCCTCTACAGATCATCAAGCCCAATAAATATGGAGGGAAATGAGTCTCAAAAATATCCTCAAATGAAAAAGATTTAAAAATGTGTACCATTTGTGAATAATTTTGGGTACTCATAAAAGTTAGTTCCAGTCCACACAAAAATACCAAGCAACACGAACACATGTTTTACAACAGATTTACAAATGCGCACGTCACTACCTGAATAAATAGATATTTTATGTACTTCAACATCACAGATGTGATCATTTTCACTTTCAAAAAGCCCCCGGTGTATACAAATGTCTAAAAATATTTGTGACATTGTTTTATATTTATTTACAGATTGTTAAATGTGTGTGCGGAGATCAGGTTACATTTGCGTGTGGACATTTGAGACATTTTTCGCGTCTTAAGATCCACAAATGTATGCTACGTTTAAGTGCTGGTGGAAAACTGGGACATCTGGGCTTTCTGTGAATTTGTCTGTAAGACAGAATGGCTCGTCACCCAGCAATTACAACAAATGTATTTGCCAATTATTGACTCTACACAGTAGCCTTTAAATCAATTCCATTTTGCCCGTCAGATGTTTTGAGTGACATTTTTTTTTAAAACTGTAATATTGTCTATGCTGTTTTATTTTCTCTTTGAATATGAAGGATTCCTAATTATTATTAATTTTTTTCACAATCAAGTCAGTCAATTATGGGAACTTTAGATCCTAGCACCATTTTGCATTTTAATAATACAACAGGTATTTGTATGGAAGCCCATTTCAGCCAAAGATTTAAAAGAGATGAGCTAAACTAAGCTTGATGAAAAAAAATTCAGTAAATGTAAAATAAATGAGTCATAATCATGAGATAAAAACTCATAATCACGAGATTAAAAACTCATAATTATGAGATAGAAAGTAGAAATCATGAGATTAAGTCAAAATTATGAAATAATATACAAAGTCATAATTATGAGAAAAAGTCAACCTTTATCTCATATTTATGACTTAATATGGGAGTTTGTTTTTATTCATCAAGGCTAAGTTTTCAGCATTTTATTTTCTTTAACTGGCATAAATGGGCTTCCATGTTTGCTTTTTGCCCGTGGCCCACCATTAAGGTTCAATTCTGGCCCTCTAAGGGGAAAAAGTTTGGCCACTCCACTACCACTGTACCGTCAGTCTTACAACACTAGCGTTTCATCATTTTGACAGGTTACTACACTACCTGGGAGTTCTGACATCAGCTGATACATGCAAGCATCACTAAATTAGCAATAAAGTTTCTAGCATAGATGCATGTTAATAGTTAATACCAGTAATGTGTAGGTAATGAGACCTCTGTAGAACATCAGTGCTTTTCTCCACAGCTGTGGTCTTTTTTTTTTTTAATGGCTTCTCCAGTTAGTGACAGATTAGAACCAGCCTTTAATCAAGCATGAAGAAAATGCATCGGAGGCTATCAGCTCCTCAGCACGAGCTCCTCATGGTTGATGTTAGAAACACTTTGCTTCACAACAGTCTTATTACAGTGTATTGTTAAGGCACAGTAACACTGTAAATGCATTAGGAGTAGTTTCTGTATATGCATAAAGGGGGGAGACTAACCGTAACACCTAATTTCCACACTGGTGTCTGACCTCTATTTAGAGGTTGTGGGGGCGACATTTTCGACCAAACGGTAGAGGCATGGATAGATATTACTCAACCCACAAAAAATAGCAATAAATGGAAGATGTTTTAATACCCTCCCTAAATACACTGAAGTAAGGCCCTTTCAAACATCTGTTGCCAGCTACAAGAGAGAACGCTGTACCAAAGATTGCAATACTGTCATGCTGAAGTCACATCAACTGGAACAAACACTCAACTTTAACTTTGGTTTAACATTTGACTCAAAATACCTCAGAATACTTCAGTTTCATTTGGTAAATAACAGGAAAACGACTGGTGTTGGTCAGTTGAAGGTCACGATTTTGTTGTTTCACAAGTATTACTGAATTGAGGAGAGCAGGTGTTTGTATTGAATTTGACAATGTGAGATGAGTTCCTTATATTTGTATAGAACTGTTTAACATTAAAACTCAGTCATGCAGTCACAGCTGTGGTCTTTGTGTGATGGGAGGGCAAGAAACGTAGGGTTGTGCAATTCAGCATTCCTAAAGTTTTCATCTCACACTTCCACATGATTATGTTCCTTCCTCGTTACATCATAACCACGTTGTGTTGAAGCACATGTATGCAACACTGGGATCCTACCCTCTCACTGAAGTTACATGGTGCAGAAACAAGTGATAGGGGGGCGGAGTGGCTGAGACAGAGACACCATTCACCCTATTACAAGACACTACAATCAAAGTGATTTTGAAGCTGTAAAAAAGTTACATAATGTCGCTTTAAGCGCAGGTGGCAGGTATGACACTGAATTTTTATCAGCTGATAAACAGCAGCTGGTGTCTAAAATACTGTGATAAATATCTTTTTAGCGTTGGCAGACAGTACAGTATCTTCTCATTCTGATTCAGCCACCAGCAGCCATGTGAGAAGTGTTTATTAGTGTGAACTGTTAATGATGCACTTGGAACACATTTTATGTGTGCTGCGCAGTCCTGTTATCCAGGCTAACACAAACGGCGTGTGTGCCAAATTGAAATAAAGTGGAGACCACGGCCAACAAGTACAAACCGGTACTGTGCCTGTCAAGTTTTGGAGTGCATCCACTGTTTTCAACCAGTGCCAGTTCCAAACAGCAGGTTTACTGAATTGCCCAGATAACTCAGTGTACAGGCCTCTGATGAGGACAATTTACCAATCTCTTCTCATGAATATCTTCTAATTTGGGAACATTTGACAAATAGTAATGGATGTTTATAAACAGCCTAGTCTTGTCACATTTAGTTTTGTTACTTTTCCTTGCAGCTGAAATCACCCTGCACAGCCTCACGACTGTATTTCACATATGATGGCAAATTAAGCTAAGAAAATGTTCCCAGTTTTTCCTGCCTTTGAATAATACAAGTCAGACAAGCAGCATCGTTTTCTTACATTTATTTTAACACAAAATGGCATTGACAGCCGCTTCAGTCAAAATGTCTACTTCAGCTTCTTCTTGGGGCGAAGGTTGTTTGTGTGTCCACACTTCTTCTTGCGGCAGTTCACAGCACGGGGGTGCAGACGGGCATAGCACCTGCAAAACAAGTGTCAGGGGTCAACTATGAGGAAAATTCTCCTGAACCAACATTTAAGTTAATTTAAGTTTGAAATTAGTTGACAAATTAATAAATGTATCTGCCAAATCTGAGGGTCTTATCAGTTTTCAACTTAAGCCTATATTTTAGTGTGAAACACTAGCTTAATGCCAAAGAATCTTCCACACCAATAGCCACTTAGCCATTCACTAGTCGTTCAATAATTCCACTGGAATACAGAGTTTGAGGAGGGCAGTGAAATAGGACCTATACCTGCCAACAAATGCTGTCTTTAATATTATAGCCCATGCTTACACAAACACCCTGGACTCACACTTACTTTTCAATCTTATTTTAAGCAAACTTTCTAAGTTTTATTCATTTGTATATTTTATAAAACTTGAAACGACACTGTTTATGGTGCAATTTAAAGTGTTTTAGGCTCAACTTTAACCTACCACTTCTCTAAATATAACACCAGTAATGCACACAATGAAATAAAATTGCCCACGTTTATGGTTTTCAAGACTTACTTGCGGCAGATCATCTTGTCGCAGTTGTACTTCTGGGCCAGCTGTCTGAGAGAAGGCTCGATGATGCCACCACGCAGACGCAGAACCAGATGCAGAGTGGATTCTGGCACGAAGGGAAGAAACAATGATGTCAATCTTAAGTTCAGAAACATCCAGAAACAGCATAGAAATGTCCTCTATCATAGTACTTCATTATAACTATGTACACTGTAAAAAGCTTACAGTTGTGGTTATAGAACAAAATACACCTGGAATGTGTTAGTGAAATAATGAACCAGGCGCCATTGTCCTCAAGATTAGTGGGAATCTGTTTAGACATGCTCAAGTGTTTCATATTTTGGTTCACACTAAAAAGCTTGTCTGTGATTAATTGTGACCAATGACACATAAGGCAAATCCAGCCTTGTTTTCAATGGGTTTTTACCTTTCTGGATGTTGTAGTCTGACAGTGTACGTCCATCCTCCAGCTGTTTGCCAGCGAAGATCAGACGCTGCTGATCAGGGGGAATTCCTGCAAACAACAAAACTTATCAAACTACATTCACATTTTACCAAAATATTTTATTCATGCTCACGAGGCAGAGATGCCAAGTGATTGAAAATACTGACTACAATTCACACATCAGACGTTTTACTTTGTCAACCTGCATACAAACGTGTTCTGCTTTACAATCACAATATCAAAAGTTGAATGAAAATAGCTAACATTATGGTTTAATTAGAGGGCAAGAAATCCAGTCTCTTTTCAGACCAAAACTAGTGGCTGGCACTAAAGCAAAAAACTTTTAATTGTTCAACTAACAACCTGCTCTACCATACTTGAATCTGAAGGGAACATGACTTGTCAAGACATTGGTGAAGGTAAGAGGTGTAAAGCGCTGGCTAAGAAACTGTCAAGACTCATCTGACACAATATGATGGCTCACCTTCCTTGTCCTGGATCTTAGCCTTGACATTTTCGATAGTGTCGCTGGGCTCAACCTCAAGGGTGATGGTTTTCCCCGTCAACGTCTTCACGAAGATCTGCATGTTTGCAGGCTGAGGAATAAAACGGCCGTTAGCTCCAAGTTTAGCTAACTTGTTGACCACACGATGACTGACAGCATCTTTTAACGAGCAATCAACGACACAGAGCTGCAAAATTCTGACATTACAAGCGAAATGGCGATATCTTAACCTTTTCTAAACCCTTTTATAACGTTAATCGTTATACTTTATGCTGGCTTTTCGTCAGCAGCTAACGACGTTAGCTAATGTTAGCAACACAGTGGACTCGGTGCGGGGCCTCGCCACATGCGCACCGTTAGCGAGGAGCTCAGTCACAAGTTTCTCTATGTTCTGCCTTCGAACTGAGCCAGTAACACTTTATACACAATAAAGATAGATATACGATGAACAATATTTTGTTAAAATGGCATTCAACAACCTCACATTCACTAAAAATCGAGAAATATGTTCTGGACAAAACGTGTACCCACCCGGCCTCTAGCTGAGCCTCAACGAAAAGAGAGCGGAAGAAGCTTACGCTGAAAGACGTCACTTCCTCCTGCCTGGTTTCCTTGGCAATAAAAGCCTGCGAGTGTCATTCACCAATGTTTAAGTTGATTTTTTTTAACAATGTATTTTTTAAAAGACTATTAACTATACATAAAACTCAATTTTTAAACACATTTAAACATTTAATGACTCATTTTGCCTCGTTTACAGACTATTATAGATTTCTTTTTTTTAATTAAAAGACCGAAGGGGGCGACAACGAGCAATGTGACTCACTTCCAACGCTGACAGTCCTTTGACACAGCGCATTAGTGCTTAATTAAACAGAAGAATGTAGGCTAATTATTTAAAGTTAACAAATAAACACCTAAAATATTTGCCTTTGGGTTTTGGAAAACAGTTCACTGCGTAAGAGATACATCACAGTGTGTGTCTGGACCGGGTAGGACTGCTCCAAAATAAAGTTTGACTGACATCTGCTGTTGTAATGATGTCGTTGAGCCACGTTGAAAACATGCATGAAGAAAACAGCATAATCCAAGTTCGTTAAAGTATTGCAAGCAAATACAGTGTATCATTTTTAAATCACTTAAAATTACATTTATGCGCTACTTTATTTTATATTCATGCATTTCCATATACAATATGCATGGTACCTGGGATAGCTCTCTTTTGATGTGGTCTTAAATATGCATATCTATATGAATTTTTCTATTTGACAGTCATCACTTCAAAGACTTTCAATCTATTAGCATCTTGCGCTCAAATGCTACTCTGCAAGCTGATATTGTAAGTTTATCTAAGGTAATGCTGAATAATGCACAAGACTCTAGGAAAGTAGAAGCATGTCCACTCCAAATATTAAGTTGTTTTTTTAGGGTGAGGGACCTTGTGCCAAGGTGCCTCTTTTTAACATGAGGAAAGCCAGATAGAAGGAAGTCTATACACCGTTAGATTATCAATGATGGCCTGAAAACCATGAAAATTGTATTTTTGTATTATTATTTGTATTTGAGAAAGTCCTTAAGTGTGAGCAGCTGTTTGTGTGTATCCTTGTTGTAGAATAAAATATTACAGTTGAATAGTTTTGTGTGTCCTGTCCAGGTAATTTGACACCATAGCATCCATTTGTTTCTCTGCAGGAGCAGCAACAGTAGCAACATCATCATGTTCCACAGCACAGAGGTTTCCATGGTGAGGTATTGTAGCATTTTTCACCGGCTTCAAGTCAAGAGAAGGATGGCACAGTAATATCAGGAGGACACTGGTGGTATTCAATATGACTGCAGCAGTAAAAAACTTGGTCAAAGCCCGTCCTGCGGACAAAGAGTTTCTCCTGTCAACAAACATCCCATTTCTGGACAGCAATCCAGATGCATTCTCAACCCGTTTCCAGGAAGACTTCAAGCCTTCACCTAACAAGAAGACTGTGTCTTTTAGTCTGCCCTCCCTAGCTCAGGTGGATCACAAGGACGTGAGATACATCAAGGAGTACCTGACAGAGGCGATGGTGTCCTACAAACGTCACCCATTGCCACAGATAACCCACATTCCACGCTGGACCACACTTTGCACAAACTTCAAGATGCAAACAGACAACAGGGAGGTTGCTTTCCTCACCACCCACTCCCAGAAATTCCAGCCTCTTCCCTTCCTGGCTCGACGCGCTCCCATTCGAAAAGCACTGGCCATCAAGAAGATCCAGCAAGTGGAAAAGACTCCGGAAAGCACCAACCAAGCCTCCTTCACCCCACAGCATGGCTCTCCTGTTGTAAAAGCCACGGTTAAACATCTAGGTCAGTGACAGCATTCTTAATCTTATTCTGATTCTTAAATCCATATCAAATCATGGATTCGTTGCTAAGCCATATATAATTGATGTCAACATTCTTCAGATCTGGTTATGAATTAACTCCCAAAAAACTGTCAACATCATGGCCTTGTAATGAATAACAGTGAAGGAATCTGTGTGAGTGTTCAGCTCTGAATCCTGCAGAACATTATACATAAAAATATTTAATCATGTCTCTGTAGAAGAGGGCTTTCCCACTATCAAAGGGGATGGATGCCATCGTAATTTTGTTTCCCAGTACGGCAACACCTACCAGGGAGCCTGGAGCAGAGCTGCTCAACCTGTGGAAAAGGTAACACAGCAGCAGCAGCTGTCACTCAGGAGATATTATGATCAAAGAAGGGTTTTATTCCAACCAAACATTACCCGGCTTGACTGAAAACCTGCAGACTCTTGAGGGAAACTGTTACCATACAACTTAACCGATTTAGCTGTTTCAAAAGTTATAAGAAAGAAAAAAAAAAGAAAGAGACTACCCTCTACCTTGCACTGGAGGCAATTTCAACCATTCGTCTCTGATTTAAGCTCAGATATAATGCAGAATCCTAACTGTAAAGACCAAATTTAACATTTTTCAACAGAAGAGCTGAAAAATGACACTCGTGAAAAGTATACTTACACATTCACTTAAGCGTCATATCAAGCAGTACATCCATTTTCTCCTGCTTTCCAGACCTCCACTACAACACATTTCAGGGTGAAATGTGAGATTAAGATTTTACATTCAAAATCCTATTGGAGCACGTGGGGACAGCCTCCTGGTTTACTGGGTGAGGGATTCATGGAGAGGTGAAACAGGTGTTAGATGTATACAACACCACATCAAAAGAAATGCTGTCTGTGGTTAGATATAACGTGTGCATTGTATATATAAATGGATTAACAGAAAGTAAAGTATCCTAAAACCTTAATTTAAAATTCAACAGTATGATACACTGTATATTTGCACAAATTCACATATAATGCTACGGTACGATTCGATTCAATTTGAAATGATTCGATTTATTTAAACGATACAATACGATACGATATGATGCGATATGATACGATATACTTTATTTTCCTCATATGGAAATTTTTCTTGGCTCAGTCAGTGTTGCTGCATTAGACAAATTCAATTCAAAGCACAACTGACATTTATTGATTACATACAATGTACGTATGTGCAAGTGCCAATAAAAGAAAACAACAAACAAACAAAAACAACATAATGAACGATCTTACAAAACAGTGCACCTGGCAACATATTGCTCTATGCCGATATGTTCATGCATGCATAGATGGTCCCATAAGTGTGGTTAGGTTGACATCCTGTTCTACTGTAATGTATTGCTCTGCTTGCTGCTGATAAAGTGACTGTTCAAAAGAAGAGTTTATCATAGGTCAACCACAGCTCACCTCAATATAATCGACAAACAATATACCATCATTTTGTTATAGATTCAGATATATAAACAAGCCAAAGTAGCTGAAGATAGTGATGACATTAAAATACTTCTTACACGTTTCTGTATCAGTAACAATTATTTAAAAATATGATATAAAATCATTTAACAGTGTTCAGTGGTGCAACTACTTTCTGATATCCATTTTGCAAAATGTTACACCCTGTGGAACCCAATTTTTTTTTAAGTGTATGAATTTATTTTCTCATAGGTTTAAATTGTATTTTGTATTAGAAATGGTTTAGTCACAGCAGATTAAGTACATTTAGAAACAATCGTAAACTGGTTGTCAATGTGTTTAAAAAACTAAAAAAACTAGAAGCTACAATTCAGTACAGACAATTTTCTCAGACTTCATAGACAGACTCGGGTTAACCTAGAATGCAGGCTGAAGTACTGTATACTCACTACTATTTGACACTATGACCTGGAATACCAGCACCGCCAGCTTTAAGTAGACACAAGAGCAACAAGGGTGTTGACCTTTTTGTGAAGCTCTCCATGAAGTAGGTGTTATCGGCACACGACCATGACTGTAACTGTTTCCACTATGTCCTCTAACAGCACACCTCCTTTGTGGCTATGGGTGATCCTGTAAAGATTGTAGAAAGAGAGACGACCCACGCTGCGTCATTCAGCCGGCCCACTGCCTGCAGGTCTGTGGCTCTGTTGTTTTTCCCTCACGTGATTCAGTTTATATCCTATACAATGAGACGTCAAATAGCAGGGAAACCCATGGCTGGTGTCACCCATCACATCTCTTTTCAGATCTGTTCTCACTGCATGTTTTGACTTGGGATGTCAAGAGGTCTAAAGTTACATTACATTTGAAAGCTCTGCATATCTGGCGTTGAGTTTATCCCCACGCAAATGTAAGCATTATCTGTGGTTTTACTACAGGCTACCTGTAGTGAGAGAGCGTTTGAAGCTCAACCTTGGAAAGTTCTTGAAAGACTCATGGTCGTCCACGTCCAGAGAAGATTTTTGTTACCGCAAGCCAGGTGAGTGTTTTCTGTGTTAATATCTAGACACAAGAAAGTCATCATGCATTAACCCTAGCTAAGATTAAAATGATCTAATTATATGACACACATGTACACCTACACCTCTGTAATAAAAACACACAGGAACTTTTAACTACTTAAGGCACTTGGAGGCCAACTAATTTTCTTGCATGTAGAGCGAGTTAAACTTAAACTTAAATGATCAAGAAAGCAGTTTTCTGTACATCACATTCATGTTGACACTAGTATTGTCTTCCAAGGTTTTACAGGTGACTTCGCCTGTGTGACTGTACAATTGATAGTTTAATTACTGGGACACTGGGACGTAGTGTTTACCTAATCCTTAATCTTACCTTTTTTCTAAAACAATTGAACATTTCTCTATTAATCTGTTTTCACTATCCTTCCTGGATTAGTCTCTTTGGTTGATTTCCCAGGAGATCGAGTTGTTCTGGCAAGGAGAAACGAATTTTCCAGTTCCTTACCCAAGGGGGAAATTGGTATGAGGTGCAACAAAGACAGGATGTCTGTCACCACCAACAGAATCTCATTCTCCAATGTGAGATAACAGATGTTTTACTTACTTATTACCTTTGTACTTATTTCTTACAGACGTTGGTTCATTTTGACAAGTTTGTTATGCGAAAAGATCTTATTATGTCCTATTTCATCATGCTGACTGTTCCTCCCTGTAGCTGAACTTCACAGTGAGTCCAGTGAACGTACCTGAGCATGACCTGATCACAAAAAGCCATGTACAATTCAGCCCACCCTGCCTGTCAGGCCTCTACTACACAACCACGGCCAAAGAACACTACAGCAAACAGGAAGGAGAGCGAGCCAGACCTGCTATCCACCAGCCGATCAAGATACTGAGTGGACCAGGTGACAATTTGGTTGTGTTTGTGTGTTTAAAGGGAGGTGCGTGTAGATGTTAAATGTGTTAAATCTGTTTGACAGAACATGGGCTGAACCTCAGCACCACCAAGACTGACTACCTCCCTTTGAAGACCTGCAGACATACACCTCTGTCACACCCGAGGGTGAGAGATCAACCTCTTAAATCAAAAATATTGCCATTAAAATTGGCAAATAAAATGATGGTGAAAGCATTGGTACAAATAGCAGTTTTAGTTATTAGAGGGTTGCACGTTTGATTACTGATGCTGACATGATGCGTCCCTATGTATGTCTCTTTGTACATGGGCTCCTATTTTTCTCATCACTCATATGCCATTGTCTGCCTCTCTTTCTGTTAATAAAATAGAGCAACATCAGGTTTCCACAGGCCCGTCAGCACGTCAGCACCACCCACAGTGAAGACTACACCACCAAACCTTTGATCCTGCAGTGTGCCGGCTGCAGCCAGTTCGTCACTCATTTTGTCATCCAGTGACATGACATGTTCTCTTTCTCTTGTGTTCCTGCCCAGCTCTTAATAAAAGATAATCAAGAGTATTTATGACATTTCTTCAGATATGTTTCAAATGTGCACCTTATTCCACATATTTGAGCCTTGTTTCTGGATATTTTTCTTTTCCGAAAATGCTGCTGAGACTCATCAATTAGTATTAATAAAAGTGAAGTCAGAATTTCACTTTTAAACAAAACACTAACATATTATCTGCATCTTAACAATGAAGGTATAATTACAGTTAAGCATTAGGCTATTATATTGTATCTTGTCTCTTGGATTAAGACAAGCCTTAATTTTTTTTTTTAATTTTTAGTTTTTAATAAGTGACTTTAATGAGATCATTAACACGCAGCATTTTGTGTGCGTGCTAAAACAACAACAAAGTTATGTTGTAATGTTGTTATGTTCTATTCACTTGCAGATCATTAATCCTGATCCTCAATCTTCCAGTTTGTGAGAACTTATAATTCCTTTAAATTTCAAGCGTGCATCTAGCTAAAGCCACTCTGTCATATCATCAAGGTGCTTTTCAATGACTGCATAAAAATAATCATAATCTGGGCTGATAAATAAATTACTGTTGACCCAGATCAGTGCAGGGACCATCAGAGTGTGAAATGTTGAAGCAGTGTGCAGCTTTAGCAGTTAGGTGGCTTAAACATGAACCTCAGCCTAGTCTGTCATATTTAGGCCAAGAGGGGAATCAGCCTTGTGTTTAACTGTCCTACTTCCAACCCTGTTGACACTGTCAACGCTAACTGCAAAGAAGAAGGTTAGCGTCTGTTTTGCAGAAAGATTCTCATCCCCTCCTTCAGGCATGACTGACCACAAAACTCTGTAAAAACAATCTGTGTTGTAGCAATAACACGGCCTTGACCCTGATGCACACTCATGCTGATAAAAAAATTGGCAGGTGAGCAGATGTAAATAAACTCAATGTGGAGTTCACTAACCTGGTGACAAGGCAGCAGGTATCGGCTGGAAGGGTAGCTGGCCAACGAGCTGACATTCAGGTCCAAGATAAACCCCTTGGGAGAACATGGTTTAATATAAGATTAAACCCCAAAACTGACTTGGCAGCTCTTGTTGGATTTGACCTGTCTATTGCACCAAGAGACATGTCCAATTCAGGTTAATGGAAACATTCACAAAAATGGACATAATCCACAGACTTTTCTGTGCAACTTGACATTATCTTCAATAATTAACATCTGAGAGAGCATTAATGAACACTGAACAATGAACAATGTAGGATGTTACAGTGAATTTGATAAGAGATGCCCAAAGAAAGTTAATTTGTTTCTGAATTCAGTGATTTAATTTATTCATCACATTGAATTTGTAATAATAATAGACAAAAAAAAAAATCCAATCAGTTTAACGTGTATAGTAATTGTGTAGTAAGACGCTTTGTGATGGTGATGTTTAAGTCATGCGGCCGCAGTGTAGTCTGTGTACAGCCTCACATTAGCTTTTTACTTCTAGCGATGTAATTTCCACTTCAAAAAATCATAAAAGTGGTGTTCATCTGTTATTATCCCGCTGAAAAAAATGTGTAAGTATCATAAAATTGCCTTTGCCACAGAGCTTATTTTCTGCAATATTTAAAAACCAATGGAAAAATCCTTTCAGCTTTTTGTCGAGGGTACCAGGGCGATGCTAACTTCCAGGGTAGCCTACAAAATTCGTCATCCCTACACCTAGTCCGTGAGCCACTGGGGTTGGTTGGTACCACCTGAGGGGACTAATGCTCATAGTGATTTTTCGCAAGGTATACATCCCTAGAGATAGAAAATATATAATAGCCTTGCAGCAGTGGTAGCTTTATGTGTTTTATCACTTGACTTATAACAATAAAAAAAACATTTCTGAAAAGTGGCCAACAGTGAGGGGCCAATAGGGATATTTTAATGCAAATCAGTCTAAAAGCACCAGATTTGGCCCAGATGTAGCTCAGGGCATGTTGTAATGCTTTAGTGAGGGCACCCAAGATAAGATACAAATGCAATCGTGCTGTCTATTTCATGTATTTTGACCATTAGAAACACATTGGAATGCTTATCTTCACGATCGCATTCATCTGGACCCCTAATTTGCATATTTCCAAGATGGCTATTACCCGAAAATTTGTTTTACTATAACTTTTGAGTCTTCTGGCAACATTGGTGTCTATTTTATGCTTTTTGAGCATTACAAAAGCATTGGAATACTCTATCTAACTATAGCACTCTAATTTGCATATTACAAATATGGCTGCCATCCCAAAAATGTCATTTAACATACATAAGATCAAACTAGTGAAAACAAACAACATATGTATCTTACGAATGTAATTTTATTAAAACAATTATACAAAATAACAGCAAGAACAGCAAGAGCCAACTTGAACCGTGCCATCAGACTAGCAAAGCGTGCTCACAGTCGAAAAATACAAGACTTTTTCCATGATCCCGCTAACACCAGGGCCCTGACAACATACCTGGGCGGGTGCTCAGGGAATGTGCAGATCAGCTGGCTTGTGTCCTAACAGACATTTTTAACACCTCACTGGATCAAGCCAAAGTCCCATTATGTTTCAAAACTGCCTCCATCATCCCAGTGCCAAAGAAACCTCAAATCACATCACTAAATGACTACCGGCCCATCGCACTCACTCCTATTTTGATGAAGCCTTGCACACCTGGAGGAGAAAAACACTCATGTTCGGATGCTGTTCCTGGACTTCAGTTCAGCGTTTAATACCATCATTCCACAGCATCTAGTAGACAAACTGGGACCCCTGGGCTTCAGCACCCCCCTGTGCAACTGGCTGCTGGACTTCCTCACTGAAAGACCACAGTCAGTGTGGGTCGGTCAGAATACCTCCAGTGTCATCACCCTCAACACAGGCTCCCCTCAAGGCTGTGTCCTGAGCCCCCTGCTGTTCACTCTGATGACTCATCACTGCGTCCCAAGGGCTACCACCAATCACATTACCACAAGGCACAGCAGCGTCTGCACTTCCTGCGAAGGATGAGGAGAGCTCTCCTGCCCTCCTCACTACATTCTACAGGAGCACCATAGAAAGCATCCTGTCCAGCTCCATGTGGTGTGGAAGCTGCAAAGCCTCTGATTGGACGAATGTGAGGAGAGTGGTGAGGACAGCGGAGAAGATCATTGGGACTTCTCTCCCCTCCATTGAGGACATTGCTCCCAAGTGCTGCATGTCCCGAGCTGGGAATATTATCAGAGACTCCTCCCACCCTCACCATGGACTGTTTTCCGTGCTGGCCTCTGGAAAGAGGTTCTGCAGCATTCGGTGCAGGACCACAAGGCTCTGTCACAGCTTTTTCCCCCATCATCAGACTGCTGAACTCTAAGTGACAATTGTCGTTTATTCTGGATACCTTGTTTCCTCAAAATATTTGCACTACCTAAATCAACAATGTCACTTTCAATAAATTGGACTTTCAATATGTTTCTGTTTTTGATATTTATTATTCTTATTGTGGTATTTTTTTGATATACTTTCATATTTTAATTCTATGCTGAGCCTCTGAAATGAAATTTCGTTCTGTGTTCACTTGTTGCTCACTGAATGACAATAAAACCTAAGTCTAAGTCTAAGTCTAAAATTTAGTAGTAGAGTAGAGCAGAACCCATTTGTATTGATACGTATAACAATATGTGAATCAAATCAAAATGTTATCATTACTCATCACAGAATGCTAAAGACATGATAAAGACATCTGTGTCTTCTGAGAAGATAACTACAGATTCCTCTCTTGTGGCATGGGCAGCATGGACAAGTAGACGACCATCTGCTTCCCCTTGTTGACATTGAAGAGCCAACACCTCGTCACTGTGTTGGGATGTGATTCCGTAACACACTGATTGGCTTATATATATCCAATCATCTAAATCTGAGCTTTTGGCTGAGGTCAGATGACATTATAGATCTAGACATCCTAGAAAAGTTATGTCCATTGGAATCTGAACAGGTTAAAATGAAAACGTAGTGTATAAGTATGAAAAAAGCCGATGTATAAATGGTGATATAAAAGTTGTCCTATGCCTCATACTTATGAATTTAGTAATAGATTGCCTGTGAGTCCATGTATGTACAGTAAACATTGTAGGCTATCCACTCTTTATGTACAGAGGAAATTTGTGTTATATCTTTCATTTAAATGGAAGTACATTTTATGTAATTTATATTCTGTTCTATGTATAGTTTTGACAAGTGTGTTTTGGCGCGGGGTTATAAATCGAGCCATAACACACAGATAGTTACCACCGCTGCAAGGCTATCACATATTTTCTAACACTAGGGGCTTATACCTTACCAACAATCACAATGAGAATTAGTCCCCCCAGATGGTACCGATGACCCCTATTCTGGGGTCCTGGCTCATGAACTAACCGCTCCATTTACACCCTTTTTAAACCAAAATCTTCACTGTAGTGGCTCAGTTTAAAGCGTTAGCATGCACCCCTTCTGAAGTGGGTGCACGAGCTCGAGCTGTATGGAGCCATTTTATGTTTTTTTTCCCCGGTTGTTTTTGATATTTTAAAACAGGACCAACAGAGACAACATGTCTGTTAAGAAAATAAAACATTACAGTATAAAAACAGTTACAGGACAACACATAATCACTATATGAAAACATCAGCAACCTCAACAACAACAACAGGATTTTAAAACATTAAAACATGACAACAAAAATAGATGATGGTTGAATTTTCATGGTTGGGTGGCATTTACTTTGATTTCAACCAAGATGCAATGGACTCTTTAAAATAGATAGTAGAACCCAAACAAATGTAATGTAAAATACATCTTGGAAGAGATTTCTGAATCCTCTTTGTAAAACTTGATTTCTTTGTTTGGGTTTTTTAAACAATGTGCCTCAGCATTTGAAAGAGTTTACTTTAATTTCAACCAACATGCAATGGACTCTTTCAAATGCTGAGGCACATTGTTTAAAAAACCCAAACAAAGAAATCAAGTTTTACAAAGAGGATTCAGAAATCTCTTCCAAGATGTATTTTACATTACATTTGTTTGGGTTCTATTTTAGTTTACTTTTATTCCCCCTCCTGTTGTTGTTTACGTGTGTTTTGTATCACTTTTATCATGTTTGTATTATCCTTTTCTATGTATATTAATGTATACTAATAATAAAGAATTAGGAGAGCGAGGCATTGACCGTTAACTGAAAAGGGCACGCCGCCTTCAAAATAAAAGCCTCCGTTCATCAACAAGAATCTAGTCAACGGTCAAATTTGAGTATTTTAATCGTCTAAATTTTGGACCTTCTTCATCAATGGCGCACTTTTTTAAAAGAATCTGCTCCCACACAAATGTAGACGTGAACTGTTAAGAAAACGAAATGTTGAAACACGGTACAAATAATTTAAATGTGGAAGACATAGCCGGAAGTTCACCTTGTATTTTGCGTCACTTAACGTGCAGCCAGTCCACGCTGTCCCCCTCCACCTCCGTGATGAAGAAGTGGGCGGGCGTGACGCGCATGTTGCTCCTCATCATTGGTGTAAAACAGAGAGCTGTTGTGTTTCTGGGCGTTGAAACCTGCCACTGTTTATAAAGCCTGAGCGTCCATTGAACCAGCCAGTCCGAGTAAACACAGATTTCGGCTTCTCTGCCGCAAACGTCACCTTGGAGGAGCCCACTCGTGCTGCCCAGCTCGTGTCCCGCCGGTGAGTTTGACACTTTTAAAGCTCAACGTCTGTTTGTGAAACGTTGTCCCGGCTCTCAATCCTGATTGGCTGAGAGTTGCTCATAAAAGTCAGATAAACACGCGCCGGCCGCATAACGGAAAATAGAAATGATTAAACTCACAGAAAATAATCACCGAGCACTGTTGTGACAGGAGTATATGTAAGTTATTATTACAATGTTATTTACACATTGTTTATAGGATTACATTTATTTGCTGTTGTATCTGTATGAATATTTGGCCTGTGCATGTAAATATCCATATCACTCATGCAGAATTTGTTCAAGAATCATGAAAAGAGAAAAAAATGTTTTATTTGTTTGTGTATTTGTGAAATGCAAGAGTTTGTACGCATGTTGAGGTTAAACAATTAAAGGGTTGTGTTTATTTTAATTCGTTAGTAGCCACTTTATTAAACCATTTCAGAAAAAATGTAGCCAGTGCTGGTCCTGGCATGTGTGCGACCCTGATCAGACCCACCGAACCCCGCCCTAAAAATAAAGATCTGTCAAAGAAAATAGCATAAACAAACATTATGCTCTGTTTAACTTTAATTGTGCATTTAAAAGCAACACAAAACATAGCATAATATTATTTTAAAAGTGATTACAGGACTTCACATGTGTTATTTGCTTGGTTTGGGGTCCCCTGTTGCCCACATGAACCCTAGATGCTTCAATAATTTAACATTACAGTAAACTATGGGTATTTGTCAGTGTTTAGCTTTGTCAAAATGTGTGTTTTTATTTACTGTCTCCACTCACAGTAATGACGTTGAGCTCCATTAAGTCCTTCACGCTGGAGCTGGATGGTCCAGCAGATGCAGCATTCACCGGAGGGGAGGTGGTGTCCGGCCAGGTGGTGCTGGAGCTCCGGAGGGACACCAGAGTGCACTCTTTGAAGGTGCAGGGGAGAGGGGTGGCCACGGCACATTGGCTGGAGAACCGGGGCATGAACTCTGTCTATAACGACTACACCTCAAAGATCACGTACTTCAGGAAGAGACAGCATCTGATCCGAGGTCAGTGGAGAAAGCCTGGATGGTGAATATTCAGTGTGTGTGTTTATATTTATCAGACTGGCTGTAGAATAAGTAAAACACAGGTGAATTACAGCTGCAGATGGTGATGTTGCTTCTAACAAGTAACCAAATAGTCATCTTGCGGAGTCTTTTTCTATTTTAAATGTATGTTTTTATTTGATTTCATGGTTCTGTTGTTGAAATGTGCAATGATTCTGGATAATATGATGTTTTGCATGTAAAAATCTGTGCATTTGTCAAAATAAACCTCATTAGTTAGCCATAATTTAGCAAAACAAATGCTTTTTAATAGTGCTTGTTCAGGGAAAAGAAACAAACAGGACCGGTCAAAGAGCTGAGCTGTGATAATCAATAGTTATGGTAGTACAAAGGTGACTAGAAAATAAATTACTGGTGATAATGACTGATTGAAAATGCAGAACAGTCCCTTCCCTTCTATATAAATGGCCGCATTTATGCTGACTTTGTTGTACTTTTTGTATTTTCTTTTCTCCCCTACTGTATCTGCACACTGTGATATACATAGTAACTGTATTTCAGAATGTATTGCAGCTGGTGGATGAAAAGCTTCTCCCTCTGGTCTAAATAATGTGGTGTAAAACTGCTGATTTGCTCTGTCATGTGCCAGCTGGTAGCTGCTGTCTTGTAGTCGCTGCAGTTTGCAAAATGAAGCCACCTGGGTCAATCGTGTTGCATGGAAACACGGGAGAGAAGTCACCACAGGGCTCCTCCAGATACATCTGCCAGATAACATAATCCTAACATTAAACACAAATCCATTAGTGCAGGGTCCAAATAAACACAACAGGTTTACTGAGTCCTGGTTTGTACAGGACATAACGCTGTAAAGTGTGAAATTCTCCAGGTGTGCAAGGCTCCCGGCAACTTAAAATCAGAAATAGGCCATGGTTGCTGAGTAAATAAACTGTAGACAGTGGTTAATGTTTCATTAGATTCTCTGTAAACAGCACTTGGATTGACTGCCCGGCTGCCTGTTCGGATGGGTAAATATGAAGTGACACGAGATGCAGGATCTCAGATAAGCACTGCATTTGTGTTGTTGCTTTGGGCGAATACACACAACACACAATACGCACGCTGCTGCAACATCTGCATCATGTATACACTGTGGTTAAAGGTGCACTAGGCAGGTTTTGTTTGTTAATATCTTGCCTACATTTCAGCCTTAATCATACACTGGGACCACCAAAAAGGTAACACATCACCCATCAACTGAGATGTTGTAATGGGCTGCAACTAACAAATACCTCAATTGTCCATCAGGTTTTTGTTGTGTAAAATATAAAAAGTGTCATTTGACAGTTACCATCAGTTACCAAAGCTGAAATTGATATTTTTTAACTGCTGAGACCAGCTGCAAAAAACTCAAAACATTAATCTGATAATGACAGGATAATAAAAAGGGTACAGAGCAGCTTCTTTCCTCAGGCTGTCAGACTTCTCAATTCATCATTCCACACTCCAGTTCACAATACAAAATAACTTGTTTTTGTTTTGAAGTGTTTTTTTCCTATTTAGCACAAAGGAGCATAAACTGAATGTCATCTTGCAACCAGTTTTGTAAAATGACAGATACATTAACCTTGTAACCTTGTTTATGAGATGCACAGAAGGAAGCAAACATTTGGTGTTTTTTCTATACATTACCAACAATTATCAAAATCTGAATCAATTATACATTTAAGCATCATTGATGCATCATCCTGTTCTCCTAATCTGGTTTTGATGTGGTCACTGGTGAGAAAACTGCCTCACACTAGAAGTGACTCAAAGTCACAACTGAAACCAAAACAGGGAAATCTGAACTTCTCATTCAGCTGTAGGCCTGTTTCTTTTACATCTCCTGTCCCCTTGAAATAAGAAAGCTTAGAGAAAGGCAATATTATGAATATATACCATAAGTACCAATCAATTTGTAATCTGTCAGAATTTGTTGCTATAGCATTTGTACCACAGTATCTACCCCTTAAATACTGCTGGGTGTATTGGGCCATTGTGAGTGAAGCTGCTAATAAATGAGCAGCATATCTTATGGCAATACTTTCAATCAATTTTGTGGATTTTTGCAATGGTTGTTGCACCATTAACAATTCCAGAAAATGTATGATATCACAATATATATTTATCGCTTAACATAAAATCACACGTACTGTGATAGAGGATTTTATCCATGTCACCCATCCCTAATGAAGGCATCACAAATCGTGTGCTATGTATGAATAAAAACTAAGTTGACTTTACTAGACAGATTTCCAACTGTCTCCTTTCTCATCAGCTTGGTCCCGCAGTAATTCTTGTTTGCTTAATGCAGCTTAAACCACAGATTTCTAATTACAAAATGATCTTATAGAATTACACACAGCCATTAAAAAATATAAAGTGTCTTAGACGATAAAATATATAACAGATCTTCGAAGATCTTTATAATAAATTGAAAAAAAAAAAAAAACTGAAGAAAAAATGTAAATAATAAAAAGTCAAATAAAACCAGGGGAAAACAAATCAAACCATGTGGTCTAGAAATACGCTTTTGTTGTTATAAAATAACACAAAGTTGTTGCAGTTTATACTAAATAAATCCTCCGTATTCTTCTTCATCCATCACTCAAAAATATCTGCCAAATCAAATAAATTGCATTTATTTTCTGGATGCACTAGTAGAGAGCCTAACAGGCTGTAAATGTCACTTCGACTGACATTCTTTACAGACCAATGTAATCTGCAGAGTCTGTCCAGGAAACAACAGCGCTAATTGTTTTTGCAAACCTTCCACCTTCTCAGACATGCCCCAGATCCTCTCAGGAACAGTCACTTGTATTGACCTGGGAGGTTTGCTTTCACAAACGATCGGGTAAAAGTACAAAATATAAATGTTAAAAAGTCTAAATAAGGATTTTCTGTTTGTTTTTTATTCATTTTGGAGAAGAAATGAGGACAAAGTGAAAGATGGAGGAGAAAGAAAGGAAGGAAGGAAGGAAGGAAGGGAGAAGGAAGGAAAGGGTGGGGGCTGTTTAAAAAATGCAGCCTGCGTCGCCGTGGCAACCAGGAAAACAACACGTGGCTGCCCTCGCCCCGCCTTTGTCCAACAGACAGCCTGCTGCTGCTGCTGCTGCTGCTGCTGCTCTCCATTCATTTTACAATATGGTGTCATTTTCAGCTCATTAATCTTCCAGTTTTCCACAAACAGCATTTTTGTGAGCAACTCTTTTTCCTTTTTAAGGGCACGAGAGTTTCAGTGGAGAGGAGTTGCTCCAGTTTTTAAAAACATGTTGTTTCTCATGCAAACACTAGAGGAATTACACTTTGTTAAGCCCTTTGTTGCTCTAAAGTTAGTGGGGCTTCAATGTAAATATTTACTCTATAATATTGTGCACTCAGCAGCAAATCTTTGAGTAAACAAACGGAGGGAAACTCACGAGGATAAATATGTTTACTCTAGTCTGCACTTTAGCACTGGTAAAACATGTTGGCAGCCATGATTAGGGTTATCGTGTTGAGTCATCTGCACACGAGAGCGATTATCAGGCCCATCGTTCTCTGCAGGGAACCACATGTTCATCTTATCAGCGGCGAGAGGGGAACCCTGGTGGGGCCGGGCTGCTGCGCCTGTCGCCAGCAGGTGGCATGCTGGACTTTATTTCACCTCAGTCCACATGTTCCTGAATGCAATTCAAGCAAAAACTGACAAAAGATGCAAACTGGACCACTGATGTCCCAAATTTGTCAGATTTTTGTTGCTAAAATCACTTTATTTTGAAAAAATAACAAATGAGAGTGAAGAATAGATGCAGGGAAATGTATTATTATTTTCTACCTTCATTCTTTACCTGTAAGAAACAGTGAGGCCCAATTGTACTGTTTTATTCTGTGGGCTTCATCTACCTAAAACTTTTCACAGACATCTCCAGCCCAGTTGAGGCTGTGTAAGAGCATCCTGCAGCTGTGCACACTACCTCCACATCACCAGTGGGTGGCACTGGAGAGCAAACCAGTCAGCACAGGGAACAAAAGAGTAAACAACTTTGTTTTTCTCAGACCAGGCTTGATTTTTGTCTGAGGGTTTTTGCATTGAATGAAGAGAGTAGCACTTCTTAGGAAAGAAGTAAAGTGTTGAATGAGTTTTTTTTATTTGCAGCAGAGTTTTGTAGAAAAATCAATTCTGCTCGTTGCTTGTTTGCACTATTTTTATCCCAGAAAGACCGATTGTAGTTGTTTTATAAGGGGATTTGGTGGAATAGGTTGCATGCTTTTGTGCATAGCCGTGTTTTTTCCATGTGTGCAGCGGCCCTGGCTGTGTAACAGTATGTTCAAAGTGACATGGAAGAAGTGGAGTAAACAGCTTTGGTCGTCAGTGAAACTATTCCCCTCTGAGCTGTGCACAGCAGATCTCTGCCAGATGGAGGCATGTTCAGTAAGCCTGTTTTCTTCTAAGAACCTGTAACCATCAATCATCACCAGGGCCTGTTTTGCTCACTGCTGCCTCCACACCCAGTCTGCATGTTTATTATGCTGCCTTCAGTGTAGGTCCGTAAATTTAGCAGTTCTGGAAGAGCTGTCACAAGTGAAACAACTTTGGACTGGGAAAGTGGGAACTTTAGCCTACTTGACTCTGTGTCATGAAAGGTGTTGCCATGAAGCTGAGTTTTATCTTTCCAGTGGTTGGTATTTTTGGTAATGTGGCATCATCAGGTGGTTTTGCTCTCAGGCTTTGCCCGGACTTGTTCTGCTGGAGCTGTTAACAACCTGAGCTTTTAATATGCAGAACAAAGGTCATAATTAAAGATGAAATATCAGCTAATTTTTTGGCCTAGTGAGAATTTTCTCCTTTTGTAATGATGAACACAACACACCTAATTTTCTAACAGCGGTGTGTTGTTTGTTGTAAACATGAAAACTAAAAACAATTGAAGGAGTGAATTAAATCAAACTTTTTGTTTTTGACCTATGATGACTTTCCTCTGTGTAATGCTTAAAACATTACAACACACATCGGAAAGGTAGTGGTCTCAAACTCAAGTGTTAGTTTATTGTAAACATTAAAAAACTTAGAGGTATGTAACTTTTTCACCCCATCCTCAACAGAAAAATGACCATAGAGCACGGCAATGAAAGAAGCTTATTATGACCCATATTGACATTTGCTGTATGTGTTGAACTGTTTTTAGTAGTAGCTTTAAAGTGCATCTAAAGCTCATGTTAGCTCTCGCAACTGCTAAATTGTTAGAAAACTTTTGAAACAGCAAATGAAATAAAACATATTGTTTATTTTTAGAAGCAGTGGTCACAAACTTGCATGTGACATGAAAACCTAAACCGTTTAAAACGTTCCTGATACGTTGTGAACTAATTTTGATAAAAGGAATCAAATGCAGCCTCGTTATTTACAACATCAGTGCTGAGAAGTCGGTGCCGGGGAGGAGCACCTGAAGGCAGCGCCAAGCCTTCACCCCTCTCCTGAGGCCTTACATAATAAATTCAATGTCCCGCCCACTTTCTCAGCCTCAAAATAGGGCTGCAGTCGAAAGTGTTCAACAGTTTGAGCTTTATAGAAGTCAGCAACAGGCAACTGAAGGTCCACTTCAGCAAACTTCAAATCCTGCAGAGCAACACGAAAACAAGGAATCGATTTGTTTTGGAGGACTCGCACAGCTGCAGACATGATTTTCGACAAGTTGAGAAAGTTTGACATCGTCTTCGACTCTCCGGAGGTGGACAGTCCTCCGGTGTTCAGCAGCGGGGACGTGGTGTCCGGACGGGTGGTGCTGGACCTGTCTGGGGAGAGCCGGGTGGACTCCCTGAAGCTCCACGCCGAAGGATTCGCTAAAGTGCACTGGACCGAGTCCCGGTCCGCCGGCTCCAGCACCGCATACACCCAGAACTACAGCGACGAGGTGGAGTACCTGAACCGGAGAGAGGTGCTGCTCCAGGCAGGTCAGTCCGCTCTGCAGGGCTCGGTGTTGGGGCAGACTACAGAGGGTGCAGCCCGTCTGCAAAGGGGATCAAAACAGCAAAGCTAGTGTCAAGTTATCGAGGAAATGCCAATCGAAAGAGACAATAGTGAAAGTGGTTCATGTGTCTGGGGAGTGTGGGCTGCTTGTTTGTATGCAAACTGGGAATAGTGTTGTTTTCATGACTTAGTATGAGAGTTAAATGCTGTTTTTCCTGGTTGTTTAAAAGTCCAGTAAAGTCAAAGTCTAACTTGTTTACCTAAGTATGTTTCTGTGGGCTATGACTGGATTTATAAACTTATTGGTTCAGATGCAAAGTTGACTTGATCAAGTTGACTTGATCATCTAATATTGTGAATGAAACAAAAGTTACAAGATTTTATCAGGAGCCCTTTGACAGTTGTTTACTTGTTGTTGGGTACGTCCATGAACATCCAGATTCAGACACAAAAGAGATCCAGTCATTCATTGACGAAAACATTATTTTGGGTCTTTTTGTTGTGGTCATAACTCAATATACTGTATAGGAAGAGAGCAGGCCAGCTGTCTTTGCACTTCTTTGTCATGGTGAAAACATCTGTTGAAAGAAAAAGTTCTGACATCAGACTTCCTCATTCGAGGAAGGGTTGTTTTTCTCCTTAGCGACGTGGGAGAGCCTTGAGTTTCTGCCCTCATTCATTGGGCATCGAGTTGTTTTGGTTCAAGTGTAGACAGGAAATTCACAGCAAGGGCTTCAGCTATTACATGTTGTTTTCCTGCAGTGTTCAGTCTCACTGCTCGATTTGGTATTTTCGTAAAAAACACATCATATTATGTCAAAGGATTTGGTGATTTTTGGACGGTTCTTTGCACAAACAACATAAAGCCCACACCAACCCACTTGATCCATTAAGAGCATTTGACAGTGACAGCCTTGTTATTTAAAACGAGTTGGAGCCTCCAGCTAACCAAGCGACACAAAACACATCGACTCTGTTAAACGCAAACACGTGTTCCCGGACCTGTGCAGCCAGAGGAAAAAGAGAGCAGTTGAGACGGGCTGTGTAATACAGCTTGAGGAAAACATGTTCTCA
Organism: Pagrus major; assembly: GCF_040436345.1. Lineage (NCBI taxonomy): Eukaryota > Metazoa > Chordata > Actinopteri > Spariformes > Sparidae > Pagrus > Pagrus major. The sequence goes on along the minus strand of NC_133225.1, from coordinate 24,232,659 downwards.
GTCAGCACAATGGAGCAGGAACCGCCCCTCTGAGCGAGCACACAGGCCATGTGATTGCAGAGAAAGAGATTTCTATTTCAGCAGGAGTCATGCTTAAAAGATCTGTTCGTACTCTCTCACTGAGTCAACTTTATTCATGTGGATTACTAAAGAACACTTGTGTCTGCATGTTTTTAAAAGTTTTAACTTACTGTGCAGATTTAGCTTAGTTTTAATCAGGACTTCTTTAAATACATTGCTGCCACTCATTCTTGTGTTGTGTGAATCACCTTACACACAAGTCAGATAATCAATCACAGTAAAGATTAAGAAACTTTTATTTTGTTTTCTATTACTTTAAGCTCTTCTTCCTGATGATAATAACCTTCATCAACAGGAGGAAACTGGTCATTGAAGTTATACTTAATGTCCTCTGTTCCTATGAAGGAAATGAACTGTAATCTAAATTTCTTTGTTTTTCTGTCCGCTCCTCAGATAATGGTGAAGTGACCGTCCTTCCTGCCGGCAAACATGAATTCCCGTTCAGCTTCCAGCTGCCTGAGGAGACGCTGGTCACCTCCTTCGAGGGGAAACATGGCAGCATCCGTTACTGGGTCAAAGTGAAGCTCCACAGGCCGTGGGCCACCGTCAAGAAGATCAAGAAGGAGTTCACAGTCATCGAGCCCATCGACATCAACACACCGGCCTTACTGGTGAGCATCTCAGCCCTCGTGATTCATGATTGTGTAGTCACACACTTCATGGTTTTCTGGGTGTTTTGAGGTGGCTCATTTGGTTCCATCATTCTCAGGCGCCACAGGCTGGAACGAAGGACAAGATGGCGAGGGCGTGGTACCGCAACTTTGGCCAGGTGTCTGTTACTGCAAAGATTGACCGCAAAGGCTACACACCAGGTATGATTCTTGCACTAAAACACCTCCATAAAAACACAGTTTAGAAGTTTCTGCATTGTCTAACATACTGTCCCTCTCCGCAGGTGAGGTGATACCTGTCTTTGCCGAGTTCGACAACTCTACCTCCAGATCAGTGGTGCCCAAAGCCTACATCACTCAGACACAGACGTTCATCGCCCGCGGCACCATGAAGCAGAAGCGTTCGGTCGTGGGCACGCTGTGCGGGGACATTGTGGGCGCCAGATGCAGGGAGACGTGGCACGGTCGCGCCATCAAGATCCCACCTGTGGGTCCCTCCATCCTGCAGTGCCGCATCATCAAAGTAGAATACATGCTCAAGGTGAGCTCAGTTCACAGCTGCTTTAGTTCTGAGGAATTCAGACGCCTCTTTCCATGCTGGTTTTGCACAGATGTCACTAAAACATCTTCTTGTCCCACCAGGTTTGTGTTGATGTTCCTGGGACGTCCAAACTGTGTCTGGAGCTGCCGCTGGTCATAGGCACCATCCCCCTCCATCCCTTCGGTAGCCGGACCTCCAGCGTCAGCAGCCAGTACAGTGTCAACCTGGAGTGGCTGCGCATGGCCATCCCCGAGCAGCCTGAGCGTAAGTGCCCTTTAATACTGCAGTGATCGACAGACAGAGATGATCAGGTTAAGATGTGCATAGAGACTCGATTCTTAAACATGGACAGTTTTAGTTTTGTGACACAAACGGTCTTTTTCCACTCACGTCACTGGACATTCATGAACAGCAGCCAGTGTTTAAAGATGTTTGACATCTTGACCCAAATCCTGCCTGTGAGCTTGATTCATGGGACTGGAAAAATAGTCAAACATACTGATAAACAGGCTCCAGAGGCTAAACACTGGGATTTTTATATGTATTGGAAAAAGCAGGACTTTCAATGCCACTACTCGGCATCACTGTCTGCCAAAATATAACTGGGTCAGATGCCAACATGTAAAAACAAAACAAAGGTTTCGATTCAGCCCGGATTCATGTTGGATCACATCAGTGTTTGTTACAGCAAAAGGCAGTAAATGTATTGTGGGGATTTTTAAGAGTTTTAACTGCAGTGATGACTCAGCAGCTTAGTGTTTGGACCTGTGCTGTTCTGTTGAGTCAGACCAGTGGACTAATCCCACCTCTCTCTCTCCCTGCAGCTCCTCCAGATTACAGCTCCGTGGTGACAGAGGAGGAGGCCGAGCAGCGCAACAACACGGTGGTCCCGCAACCTGCCGAAGACCTGAGTGGGATCCAGGAGCGCCCCCTTATGGCTTTTGTCCAAGAGTTTCGCTTCCGACCGCCGCCGGTGTACAGCGTGGTGAGTCATCAAATGCCTGAAACTATGCCCGCCTACTCCCGCTGTTTATTTAGTTCGATTGGCATTTATAAAGGCTTAGAGAGAGGGTTTTGTTTTTTGAGTGGATGTATTTTAAAAACATCCCAAACAGACTTCTTGAGAACACAGCTGAATTGTCTAACAGTAACCACATGAAAACAAGTCAGTGGGTGTAGGCTGACTGTATCATAGCACAGAGTGTTTTGCTTGGAGAATGGTTTTTGCATTATCTTAATATCATCATCTTATGTGTCTTTATTTCCCTTTTTCCTGCCTACAGATTGACCCCAACCCTCAGCCCATCAACATGAGACCTCGCTGCATGACGTGTTGAACGACGATCCCTGCCTGAGTGTCAAGCGACTACAATAATGAAACGAATCAAGAGATTTGTCTTCTCCTGGATTACTTCTCTCTGATAAATGGCGCCTGGTCCCACCAAGTGTCGTGGAGGAGGACCGGACCGCCATGGAGAGGGCAGGAGACGGAGCTCACAGGAACTGGATGTCAGTGGAGGCCACTTCGTTGCGTGTCCATAAAGTAAAGTGGATGCTTTCCTGTTGTGTTTCGAGGAAAGTTACTTCTCCGCATCAGTTCCTGTCCTCCCCAAGTGATCTACAGATACCTCCCAATCAAGGATTCCCTCACGCGAAGCAAATTTTGAGATTTAAGGAGTTTGGGACATATTGGGGGGGGAAGATCACTTGATATTTGTCAGGTGGAGAGTTGGATTGCACCCGTGTTCAGATGTTTGAAAAAAAGCGCTCTGTATAAGCTGACATATGTTTAGATTGTCATCTTTGAATGGCGTTAAGTGCAATTATAGTCCTCAGTTTCCAACTCTCCTTGTACTGGCAAGCACAGTAGATTTTAACAACCTATGCATTGTATGCCTGTGATGATTTCTACTGTTACTTAAGCACATACTGTATCTGAAGCTGTGACTGATGGTCGAGCAGATGTAGATGTATTTTATGCATGCAGGTCACAATATGTAAAAGGGAAAAACAAGTATGCCTTAATAATCTACCGTTGAAGATTGCATGAGAGTTTCAGGGAGTAGTTCTCTCATGGAGCTGAAGGTATTCTGAAAGAACTTTTAGAACAAAAACGGTTGAATTGTATGTGGATGAATTCCAAGAGAAGTGTTGTGTAAATGCAAGGCTTAAGGACTGACTGAGGTGTCAGATAGCTGTGACTGTTGATTTTTAGCACGGTGATTAAACAGGAAGAGCAGTTTGTGTATAAAGCTGCACGAGGCTCTTAGATTAGCTCTCCCAGCTGCTAAACAAAAGGAGGAGGAGACCTCTGAGCCATGTGGCCCGAAGCTTTTGATGGGAGCCAGATGCCCCGGTGCCGCGGGGTGCTTTGTAAGGCTCAACCCCAACACACTGCTCAGCGCTCAAGTCGAGCCTCAAGCTAGAGACGCCACTGAAACATACAGACGAAAAACATTCCAAAAAAACTAACTCGAGGATCATGTTTTCTCCTCAACTTCCAAAAGACTGTTAGGAGTATGAAAGAAGTGTTCAGGGTCAGCCGTGCCACTTTTGTTGGCACGCACTGAAAATAACGAATGTATTTTTATACAAATGCAATTGTTGGTTCACAATCTTGCCAAAGTTTTGTAATTGTTCTTTTCTAATAAAAAAAGAAGCTCAAAATTATGTTTGTCTACGGTGTTTGCTTCAAGCCTCGACTGGTATGTAAGCTGTACACTTTGTGAGGGAAATAAAGAGAAGTAGAGTGCCTTTGTTTAGCATGTTGCGTGCCGCTGGACTGGTACATTATGTTCAGCAGCGTGAGTCAAAACTATATCGTTGCCAAGGGCAGGGTTCACTGGAGAAACAAGCTACTCTCAGTGGATCAAAATGGTAATTACAGACTCACATTTTGCCTGTGACAGCTCTAATATTGTGTACTTACGCAATCCAGTTTTTTGCCGCTCCAGAGGAGTCAACAGTTGTTTTCTTGTGCTCCTCACCACTGAATTATCTGTCACACTGAGTACAGCTGATAAATGGCTCTCATCTGGTGTCTTGAACAGTTTGTACATGAATTTTCAACAAGGAGCCCAGTCATCTTTTATGTAAACACGTAACACATAGTAACAAACAAGCAACTTGCTGAATTACACACAGTGCTGCACAAAGCTGTAAACATGGCGGATGGCCAGGCTGAAGAAATTCTTTGGGGTTTATTAAAAAGATGTTCAGTGCAATGCTGAGGAAAACAAAGATTCACTGAGAGGAGTCTGTTCATCCTTCTTATCCATGTGTAATTGATAAGTTAACAACAACTCTGATTATAAGTCAAACATTTTAAGTGTTTTTCTTCTTGCTCCTACTGTTGAATGTTTGAGCGTCACTGTGTAGAATGATGTACATGCAGAGGCTGTTTTCTTTCTTTCGAATGTGTGTATTTTTTTTGTGCTCACTGAAAATTGGGTTTTAAGAGGCGGACCTGCGAGCAGGATTTGTGACATCACAATTAATTTGGAAGCCAATCCTAGTCCAATATTCAGCAAACAAAAGTGTAACGTAGAAACTTAAAGCCTCAAGTGCACACACACTGAGAGTAGGACAAATCTTAAATCCAGTGGTTAAACTTAATCTGCCATTTTAAGGATTTTAATGTTTTGTTTTTGTTTTTTTCAGCTAAAACAATAGCAGACAAACAGAATTTTTATGTATGACACCCCAGCCACAGTCAGTTCATCCTGCTGCCATACCACCACTTAAGCTCCTTAAATGGGATCTATTATGCTTTTTCGTTTTTTCCTTTCCTCCAGTTTTATATATTTTCATGCGCATGTAAAAGATTTTGAAAGTTAAAAAGGCCAAAGTCTGCACCAACAGAAGCTCCTCTCTCCCACAGAAAACACTGCAATGAAACCCATTGAAACACACACATTTGGATAAGTTATGCCTAGCGGCTACTTTAGCAAATAAGAATTGATTTGGCACAGCTACTCGGCTGTTGTTAGCGGTACTGGCTCAGGTGTGTGTGAGCTGACCAATCAGAGGTGACAGAGGGGGAATACAGTGCTGGCCAGTATAAGAAAACTGATGTGTTTTTGAACACTAAAGTATCTAAAACTATTGTAGAGTAACCCAAAATACAATTATGAATCTGAAAATGTTTATTTTGTATATGTCTCGCTTTCACTCATCCTCCACACCTTGAATACATGTATGAAGGGGAGCTGTAAGTAATTTGTCAAGCCTGAATATGAGAGATTGTTTGGTTACTAAAAAATGTATGGATTTAAAACTTCAAAACAAGCTATTTTATAGACCAAAAACTATAATGATACCTAACCGATCGCAGAGTTTCCTCTTGCCTCTCACCACAAGACACTCGGGTGTTCTTATGTTTGTGTGTGTAGAAACTAACCTGTGTACACAAGCATACTGAGCATTAACACCTGACAGGACTATTTCAAGTCTTGATGTTGAGGAGTTGCAGTGGTGTGGTTTTATTTCTCAGCTGCCATGATCAAGGAAATGATACAGGACAAGAAATAAGAGAAGATAGCAAATGTCAGATGAGTTAAAAACAGGAACCTTGGAGTTCACGTGCCAGCCTCTGGCTCAGACACACTGAGGTAACACAGTCTGCAGTCCAGCAGTCAGCTGCTAGACATGAACACTTACATCTGATCCAGGAATCAGATCTGAGTGCTCTGCCTTGAGGACAGACACCTCAGCACGGGGGGGAGGCTTGAACCGGGTCACTCTGAGGGGAAGTTGTGGCTCAGGAAAAAAGTATTTTTATGGTGGAGTGTAGAGGATGAATTGAGGTGTGTCATAGTCTGAGGAAAGAAGCTGCTCTGTAGTCTGGTGGTACAGCAGCCAGTACTTCTTTATCTTTTGCCAGATGGCAGCAGGGTGAACAGACTGTTGCTAATTCATGAGAATCATCTTCCACAAAGCATGTTTTAGTACAAATTAAGCTACAAGATATACAGACATTTGATGATAACTTGACTAGATTTACCTGCCAAAAGTCTCCATTTCAGACCACCAATGCCTACACCAGAAATGTTTGTAGGTCTTCAATAGAAAATATAAAGTAGAATTAAAGCTGTCTTTGTGCTGGAAAAATGATGGCATGCATAAATGTCTGGTGCTAAATACAAACACTAGCAGAAAAACACCTGTAAAAACAGTTTACAGTTTGTCTTAACCATCCAATAACACACACAGCTAAACATTAACATAAAGAACCTTCAATTCTCTAAACTTAACTTTCCTTCTGACAACATCTGGTGACTTAGACAACCCTTATGAGCTGGTTTAGTTAATCAATAGTGTAAACACACAGAGAGAATAATAAGAAACCGTTGAGGCTTCAGGCAGGTCTTCTGACCTGTATGTGAAAGTACCCCAAAACACCTGTCCCTGTCTAGCCCAAAGTAAATTCAAAGTTGTTGTTAAAACATTTGGACTACAGGCATGGTTTGGAGCTTTTTTGAAAGGTTAGAGAATGAATTTCTTTGGGCTTTGGGTTTAAAAACCCATTTAAATTACATACTCACAGATTTGAAATCTTAGTGGCTACATGATGCGTCAATCATCCAGAGGTTGCAATGTAAGTGGCTCAGGAGAGAGAGGAAAGAAGAGAGGGTGGGTCTCCTGTCTTCCCGATCACTCGTTGGCTGTTTCAGGACACAGGGCAGGCATAGAAGCTCCTAAAAGCATGAAAAAGCATCTGTGGTCGCAGTTCATCACTGTTTTGTTGCCGTCTCTTCATGGAATACTGTGTTTTGGACAAAATATACTACTGAAATGGACATTTGGGAATGAGAGAAGACAGCTTTTGTTGGGTTTTGAAACACTAGTAAAACATCCAGACACTTCATCAGTGATTTGCCAAAACTTCATACACCCTTTTGTTTGTTTGTTGTTTGTTGGCGGGTTGTTGCAAATGTTAACAGGTTTTATCCCCTCAGAGGTATTTATTATTATTATTTTTATAGACTAGACAGAAACTGGATGTGCACCACATGAAGAATCATATTGCTTTTGGACATCTAAGCTCAATAAATTCAACTTACCATTAACCAACAAGTGTTAAAGTGAACATCCTGATCTCTGACACCTTGAGGTTTTCACTAAGTTGCTCACTGCAGTCACCTTACTGTGACCCTGTGTGTTTTCTTTTCTACAAAACTAACGGATGTGATGACAGAAGTGGACCAGATGTTTCATCAGTCTACCTGCTATCATGCAACATCCACCACATGCCTGTAATGCTTGTTTACACCTTGGTTTTAATTGTTGTTCTGAGTTAGTCAGAGTGAGTCATTCAACCCTTCTGTAGCTTTGGTTTCTATCATCAAACCTGCCCGTCTGGTTTGGTGTGTGAAATTATAGCTCAAAAATGATGTTTGTTCATAGTCATCCAAATAGTGTGGTTTGCTTTTGTCTGTTCTTGTGTGTTTCCTGTATGCACACTATAAAGAAAACTAGTTAAGAGTCAGATTCCGATTCAGATAACTTTGTTGATCCCAAAGAGGGCAATTCATTTGCAGCTTACCCCGTCCACCATCACACAAGCGACATCCAATCAGTTACATGTCAAAAACACAGATCAACAAACAAACAAACAAACAAACAGAGGTCGATGAAGGACAGCAAGATAAAAAGCTATGGTAAAATAAATAGCAATAAAATCTGAAATGACTACAGTCAGAAGGAGTAAAAGATTTGCAGTATCTATTAGTTCTCCTCGGAGGTACACGATAGTGGAGGCCTGAAGGAATCACCATGAACTCACAAATAACATAAATAGAAGTAGAAAAAAAATCACAAAAATAAGTAATTTGACATAGACAAAATTTTAGATTTATACTGGATCAGAGCACACATTATTGAAATTCAAGTTGTTCTGAATTCAGTGGTACCAAACATCTGATACGACTCTTTTTTGAGATATAACCACTTCTATATCAGAATCTGAATCAGAAATACTTTGTTGATCACTGAGGGGAAATTGGCTCATTCCAGTAGCTCCTTCAGAGATATCACACTATAGAGAGACTGAATAAGATATAAATAAATAAACAGATAGGATTAAAATAAAGATATACAAGTAGAAAATAATGTAAAATAATGGTAAAAAAAAAATACATTGCATTCAACTATATGTGACAACTTGCATGCTTTTGATAAAGTACTAGTAAGAAGTATTTTTTCCAGTGTGGTATTAATACTTTTACTTCATTCAATTATGGATACCTCCTCCATCCCTGCTTGTCAGGGATTTCTTTTTTTTTTTAAAGACCCTTTAGATCACACATTGTAACCTACATACCTGCAGTTTTGCCTCTGGGTGTTTTTTGGCCCAGATTCAAAGTGGACATGTTCAACAAGTCTTTTAGCACACCTGTTTTCTTGGCCTAATTAAGTTAAAAAAGAATCATTTCTGGACTTAAATTAATATAAGTTAAAACCAAAGGCCAACATTTAAGGAAGCAGTTTTCACATGCAGGGTTTTAAACAAAAGAGTGTTCAAAATAGGAAGTAAAGGACAAATAGAAAGACCTAAGCTATGTAGAATGATCTATTATCTGGGGAAATTTCAGGATAATTTGGACAGAATTTTTTACATCCTGTTCGTTCCTCCCCCTCACAAACATGAAGACTTGACGAAAACTGCCTCTGGCCATCAGTGACCATTCCCCTGGAGTCTTTGTTCAGTGCTAAATTAGGTTAACATAATCACATGAGCCAAATAGAGACAGATTGTTTCCTTCACCAAACCTTTTGGACTATTTGTAATGAGGGCAGTGGCAGTGTATCCCTGATAACTAATTACAATAATGAAGAGAAATTAATTACGAGCTGGTTGCATGGCACAAACTGTAAACAAACCAGCCACTAAATGTGAACGTGTGTATGAGTGTGTATCCATTGTGCCATGGAAACATCTGGAAGCAAGTCTCTTGAGGAAATCTGTCACAGGTTCAATATAGCTCCCAGAAACATGCCCGAAACAGAATGTATCGTGCAAAAGTGTGCACAGTCTACTGCCTGAAATGTAAAACCCTAGAAAAGACATTTGGTTTCCAATCAGTGATGGAGGAAGTATTCAGAACCTCACATTCAAGTGACTAAAATGACTAAATGTACTTAGTTACATTTCACCACTGTTTCCAATGCATAGTGTCACCTGGATTTTCTGAGAACAGGACTGTTGAGGTGTTGCTTACCAGCAAAAAAAATCTTTATACTGGTGCGGTGTGCGTGTGTGTGTGTGGGTGTGTGCGTGTGTGTGTGTGCGTGAGTCATTATGAGTTGACAGAGTTGTTGTCAGACATCGTCGACTGTTTGCTGGACGCCTTAGTTGATTACACAACCAGACTCTCACAGAACCCCTCAGGCCCCGATCACAACCAGTCACACCTCACCAAAGACGGTGGCACCAACCAACACGTTTCTGCATATTGACTCAGCTCACTGCTGCGTGCCAATGTGCAGTCAGGATCAAAACAGTGTTTACTTTAATTGTAGAGCACTTTAATGGTAACATATTGAATTTCAGACACACAGAACAGGACTAACAGCTCAAACAAGATTTTAAAGTGACAGCCTCAGCAGCTCAAAAATTAGTTCCTGATGAAGATGAATGTTTAATTTTCTAAAAAAAACCAACTTGTTTTTATTCATAAAAATATTTCTTTTTATATTTAAAAAAGATTTCCCATTCAGGCATTATCTTCGCAATCAGGTAGCTACGGACGACATTTTTCCAATTTCTGATCTAAATCTTTTTCTCTCCTGTGCTTATGACTTGAGAACTAGTGGAAAAAAAACGCTTTGCCAGGATAATCTGTCTAAGTTCCTTTATTTCCCATTTTCATGTGTGAAAAAGAGAGAGTGAAAAAAATGATCAAAATGTTCTGGATTTTTTCACCCAGGCGGTGTCACATGAAAAAAAAATATCTGAAAATCCTGTGTTTTCACAGATTAAAAAAAAAATAGGGGAACTTAAACGATTAACCTGGCAGAACTCTTTTTCACCAATTCTCAAGCCATAAATACAGAGGAGAAAACAATTTCGATCAGACCAGAAAAAAAACATTCTTGCACTTCTTCTGTAGGTGACTCATAGACACAGCTGAATGGAGAAGTTTCTGGATGTTACATCATAAGTTGTCTCGTGGTTATTGTCAAAGACGTCAAACTAAGTTGCTTCCCAGCAACCTCTGCAACCAAACCCTTCTCTGTAACATCTCGTTAGGTTACCAAATAATCAATGAATAATACAGAAACACTGTTGGTTCATCAAGTTTTATCCATCATGACGTGTCATCCATAACAAAAGGAAGGATCAACGATGACTTATTCAGACTAAACTGTCTTACCCCAAAAAAGTGCAAAATAATCACAATTAGTTCTTGAAAATCATGACCAAGAACACAAAAACTGAAGCCGTCAGTATTCTGTGTTGTTGCGCCATGAACCTGCCTGCTAGCAGTTGATTGTGTGATTGTGACGGAAACATGAGTCATTGATTAACTTGATGCTGAAAAAAAGTCATATACCAGTTTGAGAACCTTGAAAAGTCTTGGAAGTTTGTAGATTCGATGAAAATGAAATAAGCTTCAGCAGTCTTTCAAAGTAAATTGGTGGTCTTGACAGCGGTTATTACAAAACTAATCTGATTACCTCACCTTGGCTGAAGAAAAAAAATGTTTTCTTACTGAGAAAAATCCAGTGATTACGATCATTTCCAAAAAGACAGAATCACAACTAGACTAGAATGGCATTCAGTAGAGCACATACCTCCGCCAAGGCCCAACAGTCCTGCATCACTCTGAATTTAAACCACCTACAACTGCTTAATATATAAGCTAACCAGATCTAAGATCCATATCAAAATGTACTCACTCTCACACTCATGATCCATGTATTTTTTTCTGAGAAACTGATGAAAATGTGGAAAAACACCCTATCTCACCTGCACCAAAAGTTAATGGGCTCTGTTTGGGGCTAAGAACCATCCTCAATCCAAGTTTCGTGGAAATCCATTCAGAAGTTTTTGTGTAATCCTGCTGACAAACCGACAAACGGACAGCTCCTTGATGGAGGTAACTATGAGGCCTCATTCAGACAATGGTCATATGTATGCCTCAAAACGCCTCAAACTAACTTTGAAAGTCTCTGATTTTTATGTTTGATGTTGGCAGGAAGATGGAACAACGACGATTTAAGATTTAAAGGTGCTCATACAACATGTGTTAATGAAAGTTCAGTCAGGAGGACTATTCTTTCACATCATCCTGTAGTTTATTTCCCACACCATCCTGTCATTTTCTCCTCTCACACATGCGGACTCATTATCTTCTTGCTGTCATTATCTGGGGCTGTCAATTGAGATATCATCTGTTCTCATAAGCTGATCACATCTACATCGTTAGCCTATCGTGTTCCGGCTTTCCTCTTTTTCTTTGAAATTTTTTGGGCTTTTTCGTGGCTTTATTAGATTGGACAGCTTAGAGAGATGACAATGATGAGAGAGGGAGGATGACATGTAGCAAAGGGCCAGAGGTGAGATCTGCACGCCGGGCTGATCCGGCGAGGACATAGCCGCCGCACATGTTCCAACCCACTGGACTGACACCTTTCCTTTTTAAATAGGTTTCTTGTGAGCCCCCCCTCACCTCTCCATCACCACCCAGTCTTCGCAGATTTATCAGCTTCATCAGCTTCATCAGTCTCATCAGTCTCATCTGTGCCTGGACTTCATGGGAGATTTTTCTTGCTGCTCAGCTCAGGGCAGACAGTCCTCATTTACAAAATCTCCCCGTAGAGTCAAAGACTTTCTGTCAAGACTTAGTCATCACATATTATCTGTCTTTATGAAACAACTATCTTTACTTAATTTACTTGTCTCTCCAAATTGAAATAAAGGGTGGCACTTACTACCAGTGAGGCTTTGCTAAAAGGCCAGTAAATGTATAACTAAGAATTAGAAAAAATATATATTAAAAAAGGTGTGTATTGGTAAGCACTAAGTGGGCCGGTGTATGTAAAATGTCAATCTTTTTACAGTACATTCAGTATCCTTTCATTTTGTCATGACCCCTAGTTTTTAGTATATTCTATTATACATTTCCAGTGTGTCACACGGTCCTTATTAGGCTTTATTAAAATCTCTGAGCATTACTCCACATGTGGTCAGATAGAGAGAGGAATTGTTGCTGCTTTTCCTCTCACACTTTACTTTGGTTTACTGTTTTCTGTATTTTCTTGTGTCTGTTTTAATACATTTAAACCTGACCCTTGATGCTCTTGCATCTATTATTAGATGTGTTTTTATTTTATTTTGCCATGTCTATAGCAGTTGGAGTTATATTGTAATTGAGACATTGTTTTGAGACACTGTGGAAGACAAACTGTCAGCAGATCAAGGACTCTTGATACCAAACTTCCTCTTTCAGCGCTTCATATAACTCTAATTCTCTGTAATGTGTTGAAGTAGCATCATGTCTTATCAGGACGTATTTGGTGTCACTGTTACCTTTTTGCTCGGGAGATAAAATTGAATACAAAACGTGCACAATCAGGATACGTCTGAGCAGGGAAGACTCGTCAAGGTTGCAGAGAGGAAGACAGTCGTTCTGACTTGTTTTCCTTCTGAAAATCAGAACATCTTAATCAGCTTACATTCCAAAAAAAATTCCAACAAGACCGGAGGGAACAATGACAGACAAACCAAAACAGGTTTTTTTTTCCTGCAGCACTGGAATGGGAGGACGTATCACTGGGTTGTTTTGGAAGACATCATGAGGCTTTGTTATGTGCTTTGTTAGAAGGGAATGCAGGGAGTTTGTTGGGTGTTTGAGCGTGCAGATTCATCCATGGCCAAATGCAATATGTTTTGTCTTTAGGGCCAAACAATTGACTTCAGTCTCTGTTTAGTGTTTGCATGTCTTGGAGCTTGGGTCAGAGTAATGTACAACACTGTGAAAACAAAGAAGCAACCATATGTCTGAAACGCTCGGTTCTTGTGCCTGTCTCTTTAAGGCCCCCTCCTGAAAAGCTAAGTCTGCTCTGATTGGTCAGCTCTCACAGGCCTGAGCAGGCTCCACAATGACATTCTTGCATCACTAACTGTACAAAATGTGGATGAAGTTCTCCTGTCTGTAAAATGAAGCCAGTAAATTAGTACCTTTAACCTGCATTTTTTTTCTAATGTCCAGCGAGGGGCGACTCCGCTGGTTGCTAGAAGTAGTTCGCCTGCATGTAAGCTTATGAGAAAATGACCCTAATTCTACTTGATTTATCACCTCAGTGAACAGTTTCCTAATGACTTCATGGTCTCAGTCTCTAGTTTCAAGTCTTCTTCAACACAGCATGACGTTCACTTTGTAAATTATGGTATGCTAACATGGTGATGCTTAGCAGGTATAGCGTTCAGCATTTTCACCACCTTAATTTAGTGTGTTAGTGTGCAAACATTTGCTCATAGGCACCAACACAAAGTTCAGGTAATCATTCTGAGGGGAAATGGGGGCCACATATCCTGACATGGACTTCCACAGAGCTAAAAACAAAAAAAAAACACTTGGACGCTCCACTCACACCCACCTCAACTAGTCTAAAACAAACTTTTCATATAGTACCATACTGAAAGAATGAGACAGTCGCTGAGAAAAGCTGATGTGATGATTGAATGTTCCTGTTTAGTCTGACACCAAAACCTGAATTGAAATTGTTTTTTCCTGGTTTTAGATTTTAATGTAATAGACTTTCCACTTTGTGGCCACCACAGCCCAGCACCCCTGCTCTGAAACTTGTTGGAGACTCTCTCTGCTCTGTTTTTGACAAGTGTGGTATTCATAATTGAATTCTGTGTCATGAATTAATCCTTTGAGGTCAACATCAAGCTGGAGATCTGACAAATGAAGTGTCTCTTTCGGCCATGTGACGCCCAAATGCCAGGACGTACGTGCTGTGACGTCAGGACGTCGGGGCTGGTTCACATCAACACCTTGTTGACTCTAACGAGAGGAGGAGGGTGGGAGATCAGCTTGCAGTTCCCCTCCCTTTTCAAGACTTCGTGGAAACCAGTGTAACTTCAGAGAGGTCACGGAGCAGACAGTGTGCTGCACGCCAAGCTGCTCCCCAGAATATTTTGGAAGGAAGGGAAAAAAACATGTAGGAACAAACAACATCCCCAAACAACATGCAAAAAGAGCTGCTTTGTTTAGGTCAGCTCCTCCCGCGGTTGTAATTCAGGGTTCCACAAAATCTACTTTGTGTTGCGTATGATCTGTCTCTCTTTGTTTCAGGGCTCTGTGGCGCTCTTTGTTCGTTAATTTTCCTCGGAACAATGGAGGCTCCACACAGAGCCAAAAATGCATGATGTGATGCGGGTTAACAAATAAATCGATCATCAGTATCTTGAGCTGCCATCACCCTAAGCCGCAGCATGATTTTATGAGATTTGGAAGAAAGGGTGATGAAATCAAGAGCTGCCGACACGAAACAACACCACATTTGTTTTCTTAGTCAGCCGGTCGTCCCTGTTTATCCATTTATGAGGAGAAACATTTAGTACATTGTTATTTAGTCATGGTTTGGTCTAGTGCAGCTGACAGACACTCGAATTAATCTTTTAAAATGTGGATTAAGAGTCAGGCCTTTGCTCTTCAATGTGTCTGACTTCATTTACAGACACATTATTTCATAACTCATCCAATTACATAATAAAATTATAAAGATCATATTAAACAGGTATGTATCTGTAAGGCTTATACACATCAATAATGCATTTTAGCTCATTATAAGAATATATGTAATGCATTATAGATACTGTAGGGTGTCCCTGAAGTAAAACATTACTCTCAAGCCATGTACCTCCAAAACATCAGCTTTTAATGATAAAAAACAGCTTTGTGACAAGTGTGTTTTTCAGATAATGCAGTGGAATTTTGTCTTAAAGAGACAGGAGCTAACACAGAGTGTTTCAAACAGAGGGGGAATACAGTGATGCAGCTGTACTGTGTTTTTTTAGCACTAAAGCATGTAAACCTGTTCTAGTAATTCTGAGAATAATGTTATGAACCTGAAAATGAGCATAACATGTCGCCTTCAAACTACTTCTTTTGTTGTCTGGCACTTTTTCAGTGGCATCAATGAACCAAGTGTAGTTTCAGTCAGTTCAGATTGTGGTTACCTGCTCAGACGGACAGCAATTTGGTCTGATCGTGCAAAAATATTCACTCTGTGTTAAATACGTAAAAGGCATATGCAAGCTATTTTCCCTCCCATGCTACGTGCACGTGGCTGGGTTGTTTGGTTGGGAGTGCTGGCTACCTGCCAGGTCTGCAGGGAGAAACTTTCTCCTCCATAATGTGACAAACATGAAAGCAACGTTCAGGAATGTATTTTTCTTGGAAGGAGCGCAAGATTAGCACATAGCTCTCTCTCTCTCTCTCTCTCTCTCTCTCTCTCTCTCTCTCTCTCTCTCTCTCTTTCAGAGCTGCAGAGCACAAAAACAATGGTGGGGGTAAGCTGATGAGACAAGTAAGTTTTGACTTGAGTGTGTTGCCCAATCTTCCTTTTTTCTAGGCCTGAAAGAACGGTATGTACCATGAATGCAAAAAAACAAGTCAGATGTAAATACTCTTTAAGCTGTGGCAGAGCTCAGAGACAGATATTCTGGATCATGCTGAGAAGCAGGAGACTTCAGATAAACTCAGGCCTCTGGCTGCAGTAACTCTATAGTTTCTTTGCTTCCCTTTGCTCATTTTCATGCCACCACAAGTTTCACACTCACTTTCACATTTTGTATTTAAAATTTCAGTTGGCTGAAAGCAGCTGAGCAGGTGAGGATCTTTCTCCTGCACACCTTGAGAGGGAGGTTTAGAGACAAACACTGTTAGCTGGACAGTTTTTCTAATCCCATCAGAGTCAAGTGTCAAATTTTCTGATAGCAAGCAGCAGCTGAAACACTTAACACATAGTTTAATCAAATTTACACGTCTGTATCAAGCTGGCCACCCTCATTCAGGAGGGGAGAGGTTTGTTTTCACACAGCATGGACTGGATGTGTCATGTGGAAGAAATGAATAACTGAAATCAACCCAATAATTATAATTTCAGCCCATATGTGTCTGTGCCAAGTGCTTGAATGTGGCCTTCAAGTATTGTTCGTGATTCTGACATCACCAAATAATGTATTGAGCAGTCCCTGTATCAGCCTGTTTAAACTTGTAAACACTGTAAAAAACTACTAAAAACAACAACATGATTCAACAATACATTACTGTAAAATTGCAGCTTTTTCCAGTATACATTCTTAGCAATATTATGATTATGTTTTAATAGAATTAAAAAATGTCCATTGCATAAAAAAATCTACAGTTTGATTGTTGCTATCTTTTAAATTACAGCTTTATTGTGTTATTTTATAGAATTATTCAATCATGTGCCTATTAAAGTACAGATGCATGCTAGGTTACTCTGTAGCAATATTTTGTTAATTTGATGCATTAAAGATAAATGTGTATGTAAAAAAAATGTGTATGAAGAGTTGGGTCTGTGTGTTCAAACTTCTCCTCCTTTGATAAAATAAAGCGTCTGTGGTCAGAGCTGTCAGCAGAGTGTGAAAAGACTTGCATGAGCTCAAGGCAATGAGTCAAAACTTCAAAAAAACTAAAAGCTAATGTCTGGACAAATAAAAAGTGACACAGAAATTAAACCGAAAATAATGATAAGAATAATGTAAATACTGCAGAGAGTAAGACAATTATTCTGTATTCTGTACAAGTTCAAGTAACACAAACTCTCACCCAACTATGAGTCATTACCATCTTAACTGATGGTTGTTTCACTTGTCTTACTTGCTGCTGTGGTAATGCCAGCCACAAACAACGGATGGGTAAAAAAGGGTAACTCCACCAAATTTAACCCATTACAGTGTGTTTACAGGTCTCGGTGAATACTACTGCATATGTGAAAAAAGTAATACAAAGCATTTTGTGGCTCCAGAGGAAGCTGAATGTCATCTGCCAGATTGCCTCCAGTGATTTCACTCAGTGGCTATAAAGGCTTTTTACTACTGTTTTTACATATGCAGTAGTACTCCTCAAGACCTGTAAGCACACTTTAATGTGTAAAATTGGAGGAGTTACTCTTCAACTGGTATTCAAGTACAGTCTGTAATATGACCCTTTCTTTCCTAATGTACAAGCTATCAATTATTTGGCATTGAACGTATGGATTAGACAGATCTCTCAATACAGAGCCCTTTAAGTAGCAGCCAAACCATAAAGTGACTGGTCCTTTAAAGGATGTGATTGTAAGTTTTTCTTGAAGTAATTGTGAGGTGCCCATACACACATTCAAACATTGTTTATATGCTGCAATCATTCCTTCTGTTCATCATGTCTTATCAGGCCACTCTCTCTGACCTTTGACCTCCTCACTTCTGGTTGCCTGCAGGGCTGATTAACTGCAGGAACTGAAGCTTACTGTACTCCTGCACACACTACCAGTGGCTCTGGATAAGGGTGCAAGCTAAATGCCTAAAATGTAAATGTTATTGTGAGTGTAATTTGACTCGGCCTGTCTGGGACTTGTTGTTGCCCCGCCATGAGAGGCTCCTTGTTTGGAGTGATCCGATCTGCCGAGGGGAGGTGTAACTCCCTGCGGGGAAAGACGATGGGCTGTGGTTGGTTGAGACATTAGGGGTCGATGTTAAGCTACCCCGCCTGCAGTCAACAAGAGCTGCTGGAGAGGAGAGGAACAAGGGAAAGATAACAAATCGCTTTAAAGTGTGTAAGTGGGAAAAGACAGACCTGCTATTGTTCAGTTTGCCACCTCAAACATTTCTATTGTGTTATGTTATTGTCATATGTTAAAAGGTCAGTCAGGTGAATGATTGATTTTAAAAAGTGTAGAAAAAGTTGGTGAACTGTCGCTCCTATTCATCTATTACAGATTACATAAGAAAGTTATCAAATCAACCATTCACACATAATCGTATGACCGAATACTTATCTAATCATCCGCCTGGTTTCCTGCTGAATTCAACGATTAGTGCAACTAAGATTACCCTTAGATTCAGAAGATGACACTGAACACGTGCTGTATGTGCGGTTGTCTTTCAAGAGCTCAATTAACTCCCTTTGAAGGAAAAAATGGATGAGAATTTAAACTCGTCTCTGACTAAAGATTCCAGATTATTCAAGCCTTGTTCAATGGTTGTCAGGGACTTTCATGCCTCTGTAACTTATGGAAAGAAGAAACGTTTATTTGGTCTGTGCATAACACAATCAACGAGCCACAGTCCCGTTTTCGTACGGTTTGATGGTTTGATTTACTACAAGAGGAGACAGACTGAGCTGCTGACCTCTACACATCTATTTTTGTGACCACAATCGTAAATAGAGCTAGTGTAGTACTAATTGGTTACTACATTATTTATGTTACATACTGTATGTGCTGAAGCACGATCCATTTAAGTCATTACTTCCTTGTAGAGGTTGGAAATGATTAGATGGCAATGCTGTCAAGTTATTAGCAAATAAAATGGCAACACTTTACTTTAAAGCTGCACTGTAAAATCTGACAGTGACTTTAATTATAAAAAATGTAGGAAACTGATAACATCAAAATTACCAAGTTAAATAGACTTATAATTTCTATTTAATAGTCTACTTGTTAATTCTGAAGTAATTGGTTCTTCCCTTCAGAGCCATTCTTCCAAAACACATGACTGCGCACCACCTGACTGCCCCGTAGCCGTAGCGCTCGCTGGCCACGTGGGAGATGCAGCCTATTAGTGGCTAGTTTGCCACGTTCAGCATATCCTCTTCACTTTTTAGACTATAAATGCAACTCTGTTAAATGCTGAAATGCCACAATCATGGAAACAAAAGCAAAATAGCTGTCATGAACGTAGCCTACCTAAGTCCAAAAGGGTACCCAGTGCTAATATTAGCCACCGAAGGATTCTGCTGCTTAAAGTAACGTCCTTGGCCTAGCCCTGCAGAAGTCTCTGGTCATAGGAAATAAGTGTAAAGTGCAAAGTGTAGAGTGAGTGCAGGCAGGCAAGTCTTATGTAGACAGACAGGTAGCCTGTCCAGTCTTGTCATACAGGCTGAATGAAACAATTGGATGGGCTTATTAGAGACCTGCAACAGCCTCAGTTACTCTTTTGTTTTATTTGTCAGAGCATTTGAATAATTGATCGCTGTCGGGATGTTAAGAGATCTTCTACAAATATAACAAATAAGATTCTAGAATAAGTCACCAACCTGATAGCTTAAAGTCCCCCTACATAGCAGTCATAAACAGTTTATAATGCAATATAATATTGTTGTAAACAAATACAAGTGTTTATTAATGTATTTATCAACAACTATAACTCCTCCTGTGGGCACCCATAAGTGCAGGCTCATGTATAAGCAGATAATGCATGGCAGGTGATGATACATAATATGTCTTCATAAGAAAAGTTACAATTGTTGACAAATACCGAACAGTACATTAATAGAAACTTAAAAATGTCCTTAAATCTGCTTAAAACAGCATTAGATGCTAAATAGAGGGAGTGTTTCTCTCACTCTCAGCGTAATCTGCTTTCTTCACTGTGGTATCACACAGGGGTCAGATTGTGGTCAACTTTATTCTGCTATCACACCAGTTCTATAGGTTACATAACACATTGGACACAGAAACGAGCCTCCCTGCCTGTTTTTAATCATGTTCACTTCTCACAGCTCTTCCTCTTATGGCCGTCCCTCGGGAGGAAGTGCTATCCTGGGTTCTGACGTCAGGCTTTATGGGCAAGTTAAACAAAGACTAATCGAGGGAAGAGCCTCCATGTAAACAGAGTTGTGGCCACTGTCAATAAGATTGAGATGAAGAGACAAACATGGGCCAAGGTCAAGTTTGGAGATTTGAGAAAAGAAGATGAAAAATGGGAGCAAGAACATGAGATTTAGTGTTGTTTTTGTTCTTTGTCCCAGAAGTAGTGATTAAAGAGGTCATATTATGCTAAAATTCCAGGTTCATACTTGGGGGTCCTAGCAGAATAGGATTACATACTATAATTTTCAAAAAACAGATTTTTTTTTCCATATGGTGCATTGCTGCAGCACTCCTTTTCACACTGTGTCTTGATCGCTCTGTTTTAGCTACAGAGTAAGACATCTCGCCTCTGTTCAATCTTGGGTGAGAGTTGCACATTACTTGTCAGGCATGATGTAGCCAATCAGAGACAGAGTAGGGTGGGTCATGCCGAGCAAGGTAGTGTGATCTAAAATATGGCTGCGGTACAGCCGTACATGCTCAGGCCCGATTCTGATACCGAAACACGAACCACCTTCGCAACCAAGACTGGAGCAGGACGTTTCAGAGTGGTAAGTTATTATTTGTATTTGTTATTATTTGATCTTTTATTTCAAAATATAACATTTTAACTTTGCAATTTCTCTACATCACAGTAGCAACTGTATGTCTGCTGACTGACTGGAGTGTATATATTTTATAATAAATATATAAAAGTATATATTTATATAACACCAGTTAAATAGTGACGCACATAAGTGATGGAAGTAAAGGCTCCACTCCAAACCAGGCGTTTCAGGCAGAGCAGGAGCAGTGTTTTCCGTGGGAGAGAGTAACTCCCTCTGTCGTGGACTTTGGGCTTTTTCACTTTGCAGACCTTTTACATGCACAAAAATGCTACATAACACAAAAAAGGAAAGGCAAAAACCCAAAAAGCATAATATGACCTCATTAATAGATCAATGAAACTGGATCTGTTTTAAATACACGTGATACTCGTCTCAACATCTTAAGAGAAGAACAAGAAAAGTGTAAATGAATGTCTTAGCCTGAAGTGTGATGTTATCGATGGTGTCTATGCTCTAGTTTTAATCCCAGTTGATGCTACTGTCCCTCCCCTGTGTCTCCTTACTGTGTCCTTTCCCACAGAAACTTATTTACGGCAGCAGTGACCTAAAGCTCAGAGAAGCAGGTTGATAACTGGAAAGTTGGCAGTTTAAATTCAGGCTTACTGGAAAATCTATGCTAGGAAAGTGAACGAGCAACACTTTCAGTCCTGAGTTCTTTCCTGGTTCTCCTAACCTGGTCGTTCAGATGGTGCACTAAGGCTCTTCTTATCAAATATTTCATATAGTTGTCAGTGTTGTTGTTGTGCTTTGAAAGATGCAAATTGTCACGAAAGACATATAATTGCTGAGTCTCATTTCCGGGTTGTAATGACGCTATGGAGATAGTGGCCGGTACAAGCATTATCATCCCCCAGAATTGGTTTTTGAATGTTTAAGCTGTTTTTAAAAAAAAATTATTCTCATTTTATTCCCATGTCACTGGATGCCCTTTTGGATGCCTCTTTGGTAGATAAAACATGATAAAGTGTGTTCTCAGGTGGACAAAACTTAATGAAGGGCCCTCTCTTCACTATAAACTTATCACAACTTTCTGTGCACTGATGCCCCACCGCATACAACTGGTCCCACTCCCTGCCCCTCAAACATCTGCCACTGACCAGCATTCATCCATCCAAAACAATAGTGCATACATGACTTCCTGTGATGTGACAAAACTCTGAATGACACAGTAGGTAACATGACACTAAAAGCACCAGTATACTTATAACAAAAAAAGGCAAATCATAACAATATCTTGGATAAGAGGCAAGCAAAAGAAATCTGACCTCTTTCAAGCACAAATGATCCTGTTCATAGTGAAGATCTGTGTGTTTAAAATCAAGATATTAACATGAGGCATGCCACAAAAGTGAAAAAATTCTTCCATTCACGTCAGGACAAAAAGCACATCATATGAAGTCGTGTCGAAGTTCATTTCAAGTTCATTTCAGTACGTTTTTTTAAAAGTCCACGTTTATGAAAATTACTTTCCAGGAAAGTTTTTTTCCCTCATAATGAATCACTGGAGGTGACAGTTTACTCCTCCTCAGCTGTATCTCACTGGTTAAACATATACATATTTTTGCAGTGAGTGTTTGTTTTGTGACCTCAGGCACTTTTGGTATGTGGAGCACCAGGAGAACAGAGCACAAAGGTGTGTTGTGCCTCCCCCACTGGCTCATGTGGGATGAGGTGGTGTGATGGTGGGAGCGGGGGGGGGGGGGGAGATGAGGGGGGTGGCGTCCCTGACTCATGACTCAGTGTTTATGTGTGCACGTGCAGCTGTGCACCGGCTGCTATGAGCCCCCGTGCAAATGTCCAGCCAAGTTTGCTGTTTCACCTTGAAGTTCTGCTCTGAAGCTGTAGGAGGGTCAATGTGCAGACACGTCGCCAGGTTCACGCTGTTGACACAAGGTGGTTTATTAAGACTGTTAACAAAGGTTTTTCACTGAAAGCATCCCTGTTTTCCTGCCATGTGACTCGGGTCTGTGTGAAGAGCAAAAATCTGCACAGAGGCACATTGTTCAGGTTCTTCTTTGGACAAACGGATGATAGAGGTGTGAATCCAGTGTTCAGGCCAGTTGCTGCGAAAAAAGACCCATGAAATGTGATAGTACATTTCTGCACTCTAGATTCGATCTAAAGTTTTACTGATCTGGTTTTAATATGGCATATTTGAATGCAAAAAACCTATTTACTAATTTGCATCAGCAGATACGTTTTGGTCCGGCCGTCATCAGTAGAAAAAACGCTGATTGTTTGCAAGCAGCTTCTTAAGACCCATATATTTATTGCAAACTTGCATGGACCATGTTTCTGCAGCAACCTCTAGTTGCCATAGAAATTATTAGGGTAGCAAAGGAGGAAATCAGGAGATGTGGTCTAAAAGCAAGAAGTACAGGACTTTTACTCAGGACATCACTGGACACCAAAAGTCATCTGTGGGTTCTTTTTAATTTACATAACGCATTTTAACTACATCACATTAACATATATATTAACATATCTGCACAATGCTTACTGACAACATTCATTATGTTGTTTTCCCTACAATATCTGCTCTGGCAATACTATATCTGGTCATAGCAACTAACGAATGATACATTTTTTGGTTTGTTTGTGTAGCCGAGGGTTCTGGAGGGCGCATATACGTCAAGGAAAATTTCAGATAATAAGACGGAGGCTCCGCTATGAGAACAAGTGCGGCCAAAACTTTTATTCCACTTACATGACAAGTGCAGCACATCACAGACAGAACACTTCAGGCCTTTTGCCTTGCAAAATAAGTGTCCTGGATATACTGGTTTAAACTGTGTAAAAGCATATGAGGAACTTAAATATATCCAGACGATTATAGTACAGGCCTCTCAATGAAATAGGTTACATTTGTTTGTTTAGCTCAAGACTGTTACCTCTGACTTTCTGTGTGATGCTTTTCAAATCTTCAGGTTGTAGTTGTTTGCATCATTTGAAAGTCTGACTGTAGTTTAATATGACAGTAATAAAAGACCTTTTATGGTTATTGAGTCCTGCCCTTTGTGCTTAACGATAGCTTAATGTAGCTGTTATGTGTAGCTGTTATGTAACCGTGCTACTGTAAAGGACCTTGAATCTATTAAGCCATATTCACTGATCTTGATTTTTGTGTGCATTATCTCAGGTGCTTTCCACCTTGTGGGACGCACCAAGACATAAACTCAGCTGTGCAGAGTAATAAAGTTGACTGGTGTGTGAAATTTAACCAGCCTGTGAAGGGAAGAGAAACAGACAGTGAGATAAAGAAAGAGAAGGCAGAGGATTTAAATTGTCGCTGTATCACATTCACGCCCTGAAGGCAAATATGTCCTGTGTTTTTTATCATTTCCAAACCACAGACTCTATTTTTAGTCTTTGGGTGAGCAGAGAACGTGCGTGCCGTGACCTGACTCTGACTCTCGTCGGCAGTTTCAACATGTTCAGGTGGCTAAAACCCTCGTTAGCTGTACATTATGTTCTATTCTATAACCACATCTTCTCCTGACAAAAGGGAAGTAAACACACGCTTCACCAACTTCACCACATCCACTGAAATGAGGTTGTCATAAGGTGGATGATGACAGGCAGGAGTTAGATTTATATCTCATTAACGGCTGTCTGTCATTTCTTTAGGACAAATTCTGGGTACAGAGATCAAATTCCAGGACTTGAAGACAAAAAACACCAAAAAGACTGTTTTCTAAGTTACACTGAACAATCTCTACAGCAACTATTTGATGGATTGCCAATAAATATTTGTACACATACTGTATACAACATCATGGTTTCCAGAGGATGAATCCTACAGACTTTGGTAATCCTCTGACGTTTAATCTTGCACGTTAAAATTTAAATTCATCCAATAATGTTGGTTACAACAAAATACCTGCAAAACTTATGACAGCCTCAGCTGTAATAGTAGCATCCAAACACATTAAACTATGACGGTAATTATTATACTTTCCAAACACCAGTTTGTTAACATCGCTGTGAGCATGTTAGGATACTACGTCAACATTTTGCCCAAAAAATCATTACGAGGGCATTGCTGTAGACTCTTATTATTGTGATAATAATGAGTGTAATTTGAATGGGATTGCAACAATTAATATCGCTGTGTTGTTGTTGTTCCAGGACCATCATCGAAACTGACCAATCATGTTTTTGTAAAGTCCTAGCTTAGCAACTCTGGGGGGAAAGGCTGGAAAAATACACAAATGGCAGAAGTTATCCTTTCAAACACGCACTTAACGTTGTGAAAGAGAGTATTTTAACCCAATCCATGTTTTCCTTAACCTAACCAAACAACGACAGAAAACTGTAAAGACACAGAAAATAATAAATGAACTTGATAGTCCTCGAACAACATTAACTACGATGTTCCAGGAACAAGAACAACACGATCTGCACAGCCATGACATCAAAACAGCATGATTGGTCAGTTTTTAAGGATAGTCCAGAACAACTATGATAATCTAGGAAAGCAGCTTGTTACGAACTATATTTACATTTCTTGTTTCCATTTCTTGTTCTTGTGGCGGCGATCTCTAGTGGCTGCAGTAATAATTATTGCAGTGAAGGAGGAAGTCAGGTGAGCTAGTATGAAGAGCGACAACTGCAAAGTACAGATGGTTGGGTCAAACAAGCACAGGACTTTCACCCAGGAGATTGCTGTTTGTGTCCAGTGAGAAAGCCAAAGTAAACGGTGAGTTGTTTTAAAGATAGGGAAGGTGAGTCTTGTTTCCAGGTCATCAAATACTGATGCTTTGGGTGGGAATTTTGGGCCCAAATGTTGGTATTTGATACATTATATGCTGCTGGATGTGTTATCAGGCTTTATAAGGCGATGTTGTGTTTCTGTTTCATCTGTGCCATCTGACCTTTTCCTTAACTCCTTTTAATGACATATACATCTTAAATATCTTTCCAGTTGTTGGTATGTATATGTACCTCAATCCAGATGTGAAACCAAACGTGAGGCTCTGCTAAAAACATTCATTCATCCAAGCATTAACACTGGGAGAAAGATGTGGATGTTGTGCTGCTCGTACCAAAGTACGCCTAAGATTTACTGGGCGCTTCCTACAGAAAACACAAGCTCAAAATTGATCCCAGATGAGTTTCTACATAGCAGAGTGGTCCTCTGAGTCTTCAGCATGGAATATATGTGACATGTTATGTCTCCTACATTTAGCAGTGATGTGGGAGGGAAAATAGAAAGCAAATGGGAAGCTGGGAGGAACAAAGTGTTCAGCTACATCTTTTCCATTTAAGTGGAAAACAGACTGGTTCCAGTGTCCCAAAACCATCAGCATTTGGAGTTTTTATTGATGGCTCTCATTTACTGCTTGTCTTGTGTGTGTAAAGTGAAACTAAAAGTATTTACTGTTCTAAATGGTGGTAATATACTGTAGATAAGATAAATCCTTGGTCAACAAGTCCATGCAGTGCTGCAGAGGGAGGGGTGGGTGAGATAAAGAGATTAGTGATGCAAAGTATCCTGAGCTAAAGACAGACATTGTTTGGAAGAGATCACTCGTCTCCAGACTTATAAAATATATCCATTTATCTGCTGCAGATCTCAGATTAAATCTCTAAAAGCGTCATTGTTTCAGACGGGACACGTTCACGCAGGTTCAATCACATTAACTGTGACTGAGTTAAGATTGCTGTTGTTTAGTTTGCTTTACTAATGTGAGTGTAAACACCACTTGTCCCTGCTTCTAGCGTCATTTCACTGCAGTGCTTACATCTTTGTACGAGGGCAGATCATTCTTAGGTATAGTATCACAGACACGTTTTTAAAATACAAAATTATCAAAAGACAGAAAGACAGTTGAAGAGGACTTCGTCCACCTCTTGGATTCACTGCAGGAGAAAATGGTTCTGCGACTGATCAGTGAACTAAGAGAATTGAAATATAATGTGGGTTTGCTGATAATTACAGGTGGGTAATTACACAACAGCCCAGTGAGGTGACTCAGTGGGATGGGAAATTGCTGTAGTGACAAAAAACCCAGACTTATGAAGATAGTCTATAGTATTGGGTGGCAGTCTGACTAGGAATCCAAGGTGATTATAAATAATAACTATAAATCCTTTGTTAAATCATGGATAAACTGATGCATTAAGACTCAAAGACTCTTCATCAGGGCATGAGGTGCAATGAGGACAAGTACAGTATGTTTTCAAGTCCATAATTTTACTCGTACTTAAGTATGCATTACACCATGTAATCTACTCAGTTACTTTTAAAATCATAATTGAGTACTGAAAGTCCTCTTTGTCAATACTGAAGATAAAGACGTAATGATAGTGTACTGAGACTGAATAAAACTGCATTTAAAATTAAATCCTGCAGTTCAACACAGTGTAGTACAACATATTTTGTGTTGCTGTAGTAACTCTTTTGTATGAAAACCTGTCGTATCTCTCTGTGGTTGACGGCTGCTGCTGCTGTAAACAAGCAGCTGTAAAATGACTCCTCTCGAGTCTCCAGGGTGTCAACGTCACCTTTGATCCTGATCACTGATCTGAGAACATACCTGCCAGCTTGCTTGAGAACAGACTGATGGATTAAAGGCAGCCCTTTAGCTCCGCTTGTCCCCACCAAGCTCCAACCGATGAGGTTTTTGTTGTAGACTTAGCAGATTGGATAAAATGTGTGCTGGATTATCTGAGTGACCTAAGTCTTATAAATCAGTCCTATGTACATATTTTATTTGGTTTACAAACTGGCCCTAGAGATGGCACGTTTCGGTCAGTCCACCACTTTGCTTCAGACTGAAATATCCAAACTATTGGAGGCATTTCCCTGATATTTTCTACAGGCATTCATGGTCCCTATAGGATGAATCCAGAAGACTTTCATGATCCCTTGATTTTTGCTCTACTGCCACAAGGAGCTTTACATTTTTTCAGGTTTTTAGGGAAGTGTCTCATCAATCATTGGATGAATTGCCATAAAATTTGGTTCAGATGTTCGTGCGTTCCAAACTGTGAATTCTGTTGATTTTGTTGATCCCCTGACAGCTTGTCTGGTGACTTCAGGACAATGTTTTCACTTATCCTGTGAAATATCTCAACACCGACTTAATGCATTTGTACAGATATTCACGTTTCCCAGAAGATGTATCCTGATAACTTAGGTGATCCCCTTTCTTCAGGCACCACCACGAGGTTGAGATGATTCAACAACATATGATGATTTCATGTAGTGCCATCATGACCAAATACATTCAAAACTAATGACATTCCCATCAGCCTTATCTGTACTCTGTACTCTAAACATATTGCCCAACTACCAGCATGTTAAAATTGTCGCCCATGAGCATGTTAGCATTGACTGCTGCTGTGTTTTAATACAGCCTCTCTGAGCAGCTAGCACGGCTGTAGAGTGTTGTTGGAGCAGCACTTTGCTTTTACAAACTACTGCTTACAGACTGACTGCTGCTCCTTCTTTATTTTTTTATCTCTTCATCCACATGAAGCCTCGGCGCTGAGAGAGTAACAACAACTGGCTGTGATGTCATGATCGGAGGAGTGTGTTGTTTTTGTTCAGCTCGTCCCCTGGTGAGGCTTCAGTGTCAGGTTTACACAGCCGAGCATGGTTGTTTTTGAAAAGCAGCGCAGCAACTTCAGACTTCAGGGAAACGGTACATAACAGTGCAATTGTTTGCATGTTTACAAATAAAAGTCCTGTCTGTCTCCGTTTCAAGTCTCTGTTTATGGACAGGAGAATACCGGCTGCATTTTATTTGTGGATGAAAACAAGAAGAGACACATTGTGGATAAATATATGAAGAAGACAGAGTGAAGTTAAATACAAATCATCATCATTATCATCAGCCACAATGGGCATATTGTCAAACATATCGCATATTAAATAAATAGTAATGTTTAGAGAGAGGTCATGAATTGAAAACTCTTTCATTGAAAGTGTGATATGCAACTTTTATTTCAGGCCTTAGAAACAAACAATGGAATGGCAGTTTGCAAGAGCAAAAAACACTGATTAAATGCTGAATATCTGATCTGATGAATGGTCAACTCATAGTACACAGTATACCTACATGTATGTATATACTGTATCATTTTCTTTTACTTGTACTTTTGATTTTTAAGTACATTTAATATCAGATACTTTATAACTTTTACTCGAGTACTACTCAAATGGGTGATGTGTTTTACAAACACTGCAAACATATGATATATTGACAGAAGAGTTATGATTTAAATGAGTATTGTTCTACTGTTATACTCTTCCCTCAACACAAAATAAAGCATATGATTTCTGTTAATACGATTTCCATATTTGAATATTTTGGTGAACTTTTTTTTCACATTTCTGGAGGGTTATTTGCTATTTTTGCTTTACTTTTAAACAGTGTTACTTATTTTTTTCCCTGTGGCACGTGCTGAGGCGCTGATTTCCCCAACTAACACTCCCTCAGACTTTTGGAGACGTGATGTGACTTTGTGGAATTACAGCCTGTTTGCTAACGATAGAGGGGGTTAAACAGAGGACAACCTTCTTCCCCTTTCCAGCCTTACACCACCACCCCGCCACCCACAGGCTCACAGCAAACTGCTACTTCAGAGGAAGTCCTGCCGGTCCCGTGTCGAAGGGCAACAAAACAGGCTCTTGTCTCAGCCGATGAGCGGGCAGGGATGAATCTGAGGAGGCTAAACACCCCCTCATCCTCACCTCTCTGTGTCTCCCCATCTACTCTTCCATCCCTCCCTCTCAACTCTTTTCCTCTGTTTGTTTTTCATCAAAAGCAAAGCTGAAACCTGTTGGGTTTGTTTTTCTCCTTCTCTTGGCCAAGTGCCTACATTTAAAGCCCAGGTGTTGGCGAACAGGGAGTCATATTTCAGAAAAACACGAGGTGGATCGCTGGGTCATGGGGGAGGAGTGAAGGGGAGGGAGGCTGACACAGCTGGATTTTGACGTCTCTTTAAAGTTTGGATGTTTTTATCTTTCAAACCAGTTGGACAGTCTGTCAGCTGCCAGTCAAAAAGTCAAAAACACATTCTTCTCTGCTGACTCAATTTGTCGTGACAGTTTGTTTTCCAAACTCTTTTCATGAACTTTTCCAAAAGGTGAGATGGAAAAAATTCCCCTCTGAAGGTAACTTTTACCTAAAAAGAACCTGACATGGGACACATTTCTCCCACCATACACTGACAGACAGTAAGATAAGATACAAGTAGGGCTGCAATTAATTATTTTAATATCAAGTATTTTAATATCAAGCAAGCATTTAATATTAGTATACTGATTATTTTCTCGATAAATCATTTAAACATTTGCTCTATAAAATGTGAGAAAACAGTCAAAAAGAGCCATTTAAATTGTCTAAAGACAAAGTTGACATCTACAGACATGTTGTTTTGTCCAACAAGTTTACAATGAAATAAAAAAGAGGAAAGCATGAAAAAAAATACTTGAAATGAAATGAAATATTGACAAATCAATTAATCAACTAATCGTTTCAGCTCTAAACATGACGGAAGGTTATTTTCTGTTACATGATGTTCAGGTAACATTTTTCTTGCCAACTTGATCATTCATATACCTGCTGCACAGCTTGTTTTCCTCTTTACGGAGGAGTGAACGAATAGTCAGGATGGGACTGCACATTTTGTCTTTTGAGATGGTTTCTGTGTCAGATCAGGAGATCATGATCATAAGTTGTCATCTGTCATGACATGCGTTACATTTATAGGTGAACCAAGTTATCAGTGACAAACTGCTGCATCTTGAAATGGAAACAGATGACTTTTCAACTTTCACCACTCTAGTGTGGTGTTACTGGTGGCACAGCTGTCGCAAACACAGCATTAGCAACATGGCTACTGCTAGCAGCCTGGCTACTGTCCAATGTAAAAAACAAGAAATCCTGATCTCAGTACTCTGAAAAGGCAGCATCAAACATCGGATTGTTATAATAGGTAGGTAGGTTTTGTAACCTACTGATCTAGAAGAAAGAATGCCAGGTTTGAACTGTCTCATGTCCTGCTGGTAAGGGGAAACTCATATCAGCAAGTTAACAGACTTTGACACAACATCGGCGCTCTCCAGTGAGTAAATGTCCGTCCGCTCGCTCTTGTTTCACCTCATTTTCTATCACTCTCCCTCTTCACCTTCTTTGCTTCCTCCATCAGCAGGTTCTTTTTCTATTGCAGTGTAGTTTCCACAGTTATTCCAGTTGTTTCACCGTTACCTGGGGCTACTGACTGGAGAAAACAATGCTTCTTCCTGTTTTGGTTGTGCAATGACAGACTTGCTTCCTTTGTGCCTTAATTCAACCTTAATTTACCCCAGGAAAATCCAGCCCAGTGGCAGACCAATTAACATGGTGAAAGTGAGGTTTACAGGGAACCAATCTGTACGCGGATGATGTACAGAAGTGTTTCCCACACATATTTTACGCCGCCCAGTATGATCACATCCTTTCTGTAAACGCACCGATTGTGTATATCCCACATTAGGATCCTCTTTGTCAACTTTTACTGCCCACTTGAGAGGGAATATTTTGACTGACAATTTAAGATTTATTTTGTTTAAAACAGGATCAGTATGTTTTTCTAACTTAACTCAACAGGTAATGATTTCCACCTGAGGGACCAGTTTTCTTGTCATGCAACTCTAATGTTGACTGTTTTCCAGCAAGCAAACAAACATTTCACAGGATATGATCTTTGCTTTTCCATGAAAGTGGCGGCTTTTCCTGTAATGTTATAGGGAACTATTACTGCTGACATGACAAAGAACTCTTTGATCATAAGACTTTCTCTTTTTGTTTGTTTTTTGACATGACACATTTCACATTACACCAGTGTTAGATCAGCTCTGCAGAGGCATGTTAGGAAGGGTTTTCCCAACATTTCAGAAACCAGTTTAACATCTTGTTGCTTGGATAACATCACTGTAAAAGCACAAGGTGTAAGTTGGATTTTCAGCCAGACAAGTGATATTACTGTGATGTTGCATCATAGGGACTATGTATAGTGTAGTGGGTTTCCCCCTAAAAGTCCAGCACTCTTCTGTGAGAGAAAGTATTCAGTATTTCAGAGAAATCAATATTATTTTAGTGATAAAAAGGAGAAATGTAGAGAAACTACAACAAACTGTTCCTCTTCTCTCAGTAGAGGACTCTAAATAACTGGCACATCTGTCACAGTAGCTCTGTGGCTTTGACAGTCTGGATTTTCTCAGCTGGAAACTCAGTAGGGAATCTTTTGGGGAAACAGAACTGGGAAAACAGATTCAACCCCTGATGAACCCCCCCCGACATCCATCCACCACAACCCCATGGGAAACCTCACAGCCTCCTCCTCCTCAGTGCTCCTGCAGCCAAAAGCCCAGCTGGAGAGTCAGAAGGTCACTCAGCTGATTAAATCCCCGGTCCAGGTCACATAAACACACAACACTGGGAAAACAACCAGGAGAAGTTAACGTAAATGTTCTGACGGTTGTTATGAAGCTGAATTTACTCATTTTTGGCAACAAAAATGTGATGTTATTTTCCAATCCTGAAGTAGGAACCACACAAACAACTTCAATAGATGACAGTGAAGTTAGTGAATACTGCATATAAACAGCTACATCTTTTGACCTGTTTTTACTGCAGTTCATCTTTAACTAAATAATTTCAGGGAATATGCTGAATATTTTATGCAAATAATTTCACTATTATCTTGATATTTGTTGTTTCCTACAATAGTCACCAGGACTAGGGGTCATAACAGTGATTCAACTTGTTTTTTGAAGCGCTACATTTGCGACAGCTCCACAATATAAAGCGAAGTGGTCAAATGTATTGAGGACATACAATCTTGACTCCGTCTGTGGGTTTAGACAATAAAAGCTCTTTGGTTATCTTTAGGGAAAAATTGGTTTTGAGACCAAGAAAAGATTGTGGAAGTCACTATATTCACAGATAATGTTTTGTATTTGTGGGGAGTCAGATGAAATACACTGAAATATAACATTGAGATTAGATTTGTCTTTATTGTCTACTGTCTACATACCAGGAAATTGGAAGTTAGAGGTGTTGACATTTCTGCGAACAACTGATACATTCACATGTGTATGTGTCATAAGCTACATTACATGTTTAATACCTGACTTTCATATCAGGATGTGGACGGGATTGTGGTAGAGGCTGCCAAGCCAGTGACCGCTGTTCAAGACTGTGTTTCAACATTTATAAGTGTGACACCACTGGATGTTTTTAAGGAGACCTCAGGACAATTTCAATCAGAGTTTGCAGTAACAAAAAACAGATATTATCTATGGTAAGTGGGGACCGGGTGTTTTAAACCCTCTCCCCGTGTTCTGTGTTTGTGATGACCCTAAATACTAAAATGCAAATATCATGTTCATTTATATCTATTTTCTCTTTTATTCTATATTGTTGTAATACATTATTGACTGTACAACATTCATCCTAAAGCTGCAGCCAACACGCAGGGTTTCACAGTCCTGTGGCTATGCATCTGTCCTGCATTACACTGTGACCGCACCGCACTCATTTTCTTGTCCATCAAACGTACAGCAACACTCACGATGCACAGGCCTTTGCAAAACAACTGCAAGGGATTATGTAAGAGATCTCTGGTCACGCAATACTTTAACGTAAGACTAAGAATAATAATGTGCCGATGGTGGAGAAGGAAAAAGGGGATGGAGAAAATAGTAAAAATAAAGATGAAGAAAAACAAGGAGCGAGACTGGGAGAGGCATTTAAGAAATTAGAAGAAAGCAAAAAAGACAGAGAAATAGTCTGTGAAACTAACAAAACTGTATTATTCTGTCCTTGGCAAAAATGCCAACAAATAAAAAAAAGAAAGAGAGAGAAAAGTGAGAACATTTAGTGACCAGAGTCAAGTCTGTTTTACACACTTCTTTTTCCTTATCACAAGCGACTGTCAGTTTGTGAACTCACGTCGTGATGAAAGCGAGTCCTGATAGGTGATGCCACCTGTGGGAGTGAAGCTTGATGAGGACTCCCTGTACCTGAAACCAGTGAGGCACAGGAATGCCTTTGATACAGAAGGCCTATTGTGGGTTCATATCAGATCTGCAATCAGTAAAACCGGCAACCGAATAGAAAAACAGACCAACTCTGGGATGGATGGAGGAATGAAGACAAACAGATAAACTTGTTGAACTGCACTGAGAACACAAACTGCCAGACTGTGCAGCTCTGACGGGTGGATTAGCTGTGCGAACATCCTGTAAACAAGTCCATCCAGGTTAGCTTGCGGGTTGTTGGAGCAGCAATACATATAAAAAGGGACAGCAGCATATGATAAAATAAAAAAAAACATACTTGAAAAAGCTGAAATCTGATCAGTCAAAGCAGCCACTAAAGTGATCAGGGATGCATCTGGCACCAATAATAATGAAAAAAAAAAAAAATGTAAGAAACTAAGACACCAGTTGCCAGATATGAAATGTTAAACTACCCAAGGCTTATCATGAGTCAGTGATAACCACGAGAATAAATGGCCATTTATTTACATTATGTATATGTTATTTTAAAGAACGTGTATATAAACACATTTTAGCACCCCTACACATTTTTTAAAGCAAGCTGATGTAGCTACAGTATGATGCATGGTAAGGGGAGTCCATTAGTCCATCAGTCTCGCCACGTTGAAGTCATATGGTGATCCCACTACTACTGAGCAAATCAAATATAAACAGAAATGTGCACATAAACCAGTTTAAAGCACTTGCAAACACACACATTGACTCAAACAGACAAACAGTGAGGCAAACTCAGACATACTGATAATGTGCAAAACATTTTGGCACCAAGCTGGCACCAAATCAACAAGTAACACAACATGTGCACAGTAGAACACAATTATAAATGCAGCAAACGTAGAGACAACTGCTCTGCTGAATGACACACACACACACACACACACACACACACACACACACACACACACACACACACACACACACACACACACACACACACACACACACACACACACACACACACACACACACACACACACACACAGGCTTCCTCTGTGCTGCACCAGCTGTGTTGAGGCTCCAGACATTTAAGTGTAATAACATATGGAGGCTGTGCGTGCCTAATTGCGTGCCAGCGTGTGTGTGCATGGGCGGCCTCTCTGCACGTTTTTTGCTTGCTCGGGCTGGTTCATTTCTGTATTATTGTATGTTCAGCTAGTGTGCACACAAACTGTTGTTCAGTGTACTTGTCAGTGTGTGTGTGTGAAATTGAACAGTGTGAGAGTGAGCAGGGAAAGAGGAGACTTTGTTTCTGCAGACACTAGTAAATACATACAAGGACTGACTGTTATAACATGAATGGAACAAGAATAATTGAAACAAAGTCAAACAAAAATTAGAAAAGAAATATTAATGCATGAAGAAATGGACAGCTGCTAAAGTAAACAGAATAAAAGTGCAACCAGTGTAATTAAATCCAAACAAGGGAGTGTGTATGTGTTGAGCAAACCTGCAACAACAAATTAAAGTTGCTTTCATCTCTCTCTAATGATACTCGCCTGCAGCAGTCAGACACATAGAACAGCTTGACCTTTAACCTCTTTACTGCAGACTGCCTGTTATATTACATTTGACCTCATTAGAAATCAGTCAAAAAAAGAGCAGCAAGTGGCTCAAATGCAAACAAGTTATTTAATTTCAGCAGCCAACAGACAGGGACATGTTATCTATTGTCTGTTTGGAACTGATTTCATCTCTATTTAAGAGACTTCCTGTACAAACAAGCCTTAAAGAGACTTGGTGTGAATCTGATGCACAATTTGCGTCATAGAAACAGCAGCAGTTCCATCAGACTCTCATCTCACGCTCTCGCTTTCACTCATCACAGCTCAAATTATTTGCAAAACTTCATATTGTGCATATTTCTGTTGATACTACTGTCTTTGCACACTGTAATCTGTTTTGCAGTTTGCATTTAGCAAAAATTAGTATTGAGATTGTCCTCTTTGTGTTGTTTTGTGTTCCTTTACATTTTGTTTATCTCATTGTTTTTAGCTACATTATGCTCCTGAAGATTCACTGTGGAAATCTGGTGTTGAAATTCTGAAAACATGTGACAAAAAATTAACTGCCATGTGTTTTCACAAGACTGAAATGTTCAACAAGTGCTGCAAAACTCTGCAAAGCACTGAACAAATGCACACTTTAATGCATCAGCCTCAACAACTAAGAGGAAGTGAAACTAAAAACTGTGTATGTGTTTGTGCGCGTGTGTGTCTGAGGTCGCAGACAGCTGGGAACATCAGGCCCCGCCCATCGCTCTACTCTCATTGGCTGTGCTGTTACTAAGCACATTTAATAAGAAGTCAAGTTGGTGCTCAGCCAATCAGGACAGAGCTAGAATTCCCCCTGGCATGCCACAGCGCCTTATCTGCGGTGACATCACATGGCCCTTTAAACGGCAGACCGCAGACGCAGTTTAAATGGCCTGATGAGACAGAACACACCTACAAAAACAAAAGTTTAAAGCCTGAGTGTGTTTAGCTGTTCATCTCTCAGCTGGACCTACTTACAAGTTCATGACAATGACACCTTGTGGCACATTTGACCTCAATGCATTCTCTATTCTGATTATCTTTTTGAATGTATATTTTTCTTCAAGGAGCTTTACATTAATGATTATAGGGACCCACAGCTGGAGAGGGCCATTCAAATCCAGTATTGTAATAAAAACTGGCGAAGAGCAAGGGTCCCAATCCTAGCTAGTCTGCTATACTCATGTACACTGATGTACAGAATACTTCTGCTTGTGTAATCTACTCTGGGTATTTGTTTTATTGTCTATAGCAACTGTCTGGCGAGCTATGTGCCTGACTGCTTGTGTCGTGTGCTCTAAGAAGTGGTGTGTTAGAATTGTTGGATGTTTACTGTTGCTTTTTAACTTTTGATATTTTCTTTTAAGCCCCCTTCCTTAAGAAGCTTTTCCTTTTGCCAGGTGGCCATTGTAAATAAGAATTTGGTCTTAAACAGTAACTCCACCAATTCTGTACATTAAAGCGTGTTTACAGGTCTTGGGAAGTACTACTGCATATGGGAAAAAGTAGAATAAAGTTGATAAAGTTGCATTGTGGGTAATGTAGGCACCAGGTTTTGAAAAGGAAGAAGAATGTGTGGAATAAAAACGGTGATATCTCTGGTTTATCTGTATCAGTTTTGATCATTTTTTGTTGAACAGTCCATAACGAGTCCAACAGTGTTGCAATACAGACCGCTTTTTTCAAAACATGTTGCCTACATTACCCACAATGCGACTTAGCCACTGAGTGACATCACTAGAGGTAATTTATCAGATTACATGCAGCTTCCTCTGGAGCCACAAAAGGCTTTATACTACATTTTCACATATGCAGTAGTACTCCCCAAGACCGGTAAACACACTTTAATGTGTAAAATTGTTGAAGTTACCCTTTAACGACTTGCCTGGTTAAATGTTGGTCATAAGAACAGCTAAACATATGTCACAAGGATATCAAATTATTTTGTAGCCGTGGGCTGCCATAGTGTTTTCCAGGCACTGGCAATACCGAACAAGTGCGTCTTTGGGTGGAAAAATGCAGTGACATAAACATGAGGAGAACATGGAGTCTCGACACAGAACAGATCAGCCCTGAGATGTGAGTTGCTAACCCCTGACCCAATGTGTCTGCTGGTTAAGTCACAATACAATAATCTCTGTCACATCAATGGAAGCATGTTTCCTAAAAGAACGTGCTTTCGAGAGGTTGAATCCAGGTGAGGGGGCAGATAGTTTGTTTATGGCCGTGCCGAGGGGATGTCCAGGCACTTGGTGAGAGGGTGCAGCCAAGTGGGTGACTGGTCAGCTGGTCTAACTCTGACGCCTCTGTTTGTCTGAGGGGCTTCTGTTCCAAAATGCTATTTATATCCTCTGTGGAAAAATAAATGATTTTCAGTATCATTAAGTGATGATCTTTCAGTGACAGTGATTCAGTCTAGTTTGATGGGTCAGGGGTTAAATCTGAAACTGTTATTCGAGTTAAATGAGTTTGCAGCTGAAGAGCTGAGAACAATGTCAATTTAAAACGACCTCATTGTGAACTGAGTAAAGTTTGTATTGGAAGTTCTCCAAGCGAACGTGCTGCCTGTGTTCTTTCTGCAGGTGGAGATAAAATCAGCCGCACACGGCCCCATGCTGCCGGCAGACGCACACTCCCAAACACATGAACCTACAGTGATGCACGTCGCGAATGGTGAGAGGAGAAAAGTGTTTCCTGTGTTCCTCGGCTCTGAACATGTGACTGATCAGTCAGTGTTGAACAGCCCCCTCCTCCTGCTGCCTCTATACACTGCATACAGGTGTTGGTACTGTACATGAAAACATGCCGACCTCTGCACTTTGTTTTTCTCTGATAATCTACACTTGACTGATCCCTGTGACAAAAACAGCAATGAAGCAAGCGTTGATCTACTATGGAGTTATAGATACTAATGAGGGAGATTCGGTCAATTCCCTTCCAATTAATTGATTTCTGTTTAAGTCTTATAAAAAGGCCCTGACACACCAAATCTAACTGCGTGGAATGCCAACTGTCTTGTCACTTCACTGCAGCCACTGACGCTCACTGAATGCCTAAATGTTGGTGTAGCTGACACATAAGGCTCTATATTATTAAGTAGCCACCAAACCTACCACACTTTTTGCCAAATCATCCCTGTTGTAATATCGCTCCTCACACATATTCATTTGAAATGATGAATGATTAAAGATTTGTAATCTCTTTTCATGTTTAGTTTCAGGATTGCCATGTTGGACACAGATGGGTCAGGAAGCCTTTAATTTATGTGAACGTTTGAATAGACAGTGAAAATGATCTGCATAACCCTTCAGTTGATGCTGTTGTTTAAATATATGACAAAAATGAAAGATCAATAGCAGCCACCTGAGTCACATTGTGACACTACTATGTTTAAAGGAAAAGAAAACAACATTATAAAGAAGGGGTTAGGCTTGTGCAAACATAAAATAGTGCCTACTGTGCTGCATGTATTTTTTTTACAGTGTGACAGCATCTAATTTGAGGGAGTTCTCTCACATTTTCCTTTTTTGACTCCAAAAAGGAGTCAGGCTAAAAGTGTGTCCTTGAACGAGTGGGAACTTAATGGGAAGTTGGCTCACCAAAATACCTCCCGGCTCCCCAACAACAGGGAAAAGCCTTGTAAACTTGGACCACTCTGGCTAAACTTTGTGTTTTCTCTCAGAGAAACACATTCTTGCACTGTGACTAAAAACGTTTTACTGCAACTAACAGATACCATTGTACTATGCAGAAAGGTCTGTCCCTGGCCCAACACCAACCAACCCTGCTAACGATGGGGAGAAAACATAACTCTGTGTTTGTGGGACAAAAGTCCACAGTTTGGTAAAAAATAAATCATCTTCTTAGTCCAAACACAGCGAAAACATGAGGAATCAGATTTTCTCATCCTGTTTTTAAAGGCCTGTTCACAAACAACCCATTTTCTGCAACTGTATAAACGCAGCTCAAGAGAGTTAGAGCTCAAAGTGTTTCTGGGGGACCAGAAGAGGAAGTGTGTCTGTGTGTATATATTTGTGTGTGTGGTTTTTTTTTTTCCTCTCTCTGTCAGCACCAGCTTGAGTTTTAAACCTCCACAGTGAGAACTGGGGTCATTTTGACAGTCTGAGGAGGTCAAAAAGCTCCAGCAACACTCCAGAATAACTTTATTATTGATTCTACTGTGTATTTTACTTGGTCTAATAATAACAATTGCTCTACTGTAAGTTATACTATATATACACAAGTGTTACTGGAGGTTTTTGCTCTCCTCAGACTTTCTCTGTTCTTCATGCGCCTGTGCCAGAAACCCTTACTCTGCTTCTACAGTCATGTTGACAGTCTTCACTTCTCCAAAAGTAAATTATGGTATAAAGACAAAAATAGAAGAAGTTTAGGAGATTAGAATTAGGATCAGATTCAGGTCAAAACTTAAATAAATTGCTAGAAGGGAGAATTTGGTTAAGACTTAGCGGTAAGAACTATGATCTTTAGGTGAGGCATAGAGAGGTGTCTTTAAATGCTGTTGGTATCATATTAAATCTGTGTCATTCAAAGAAAATAACTAAAATGATCAAACAAAGCAGCTGTAATTAATAGTCACACCTCTAATCAAAAAACCTGAATGTTCTTTAGGCGAAACTGCCCTGTAGTCCCTCCCAGGTCAGAGAACGATGTTAAGTTGAGGGTCAGATATCACAGAGTGAATACAGACAATGGCAGGCCCTCATAAGTACACTAATCCTCATATGTGTGTGTGTCTGTGTGTGTATGCACATATGGGAGGAAGAAGTCAGAGGAAGGAGGAGGCGGGGGTGATGTAGCTCCCAGCACTGGCTCACGCCGGTTTGCGCTGCTTCTCACTGGCCCAGCCCCACCAGCGAGGTTGCGAGGTTAGCGGAAAAGTCGGATGGATTTGGGGTGGGGAGGTGGGGGTTATTTAGCACCTCGGCTGCCCTTTGCAGCACTGAGGGCATTAGCAGGGGTGCCCACTAATGTGCCCGACAGATATCTGCATGTACAGAACGCATGCAGCAGCCATCAACCGTCCCTGCGTGTGAAGAATCAAGGCTACAGGCGTGTCGTATGAATAGTGGTTCATGCACCACAGAGACACACAGTTCTCACGTGCACAAACACACACGTGCCCTGCATGGTTATTGTCACTGTGTCGTAATTTTTAATGGACTTCCCCTTTTTGTTTAGATTGAACTGAATGTAACACAGAAGAGGCAGAACTGAAAGTTAAATGATTCTGACTTCTGGTGACTCAATGAGATAAATAAAACTATGATGGCGCCTGTGTCCTCCCAAATTACCCCACATACTCCAAGATAAAACTCTTCACATGTATTGTATATGAGTGTACAGCATATGTATACAGTGAATAACACAGATGTGTCCCTAGCTAGAATTTTAATGTTTCATGTGTGTGTGTTGTCCACTTGTTGCAGTGAGTTGAATTTTTATTGAATTTTTTCTCTCTCTCTCTTAAAGCACAGGTGAGCTTTAGCAGAGCAGGGCCAAGACTTGAGTGTTTGTTCACATTGGTCTTTGGGACTGCAGAACAATCCTGCACACATCTTATAGTTGTTCACATCAGGGGCTGTATTCATAAAGCTTCCTAACACTAAGAGTTGCTCCTAGTTACGAAATTCTCAGAAAATTCATAGAATTACGACGTTTTCTAAGAATGATTTCTCAAAATTCAGACTAGATCCTTGTAAAGAAAAATAGTTTTTCACAAAGCATCTTAGCCCTTCAAAGAGCTCCTGAAGGTGAAAATCTGTTCGCAGTAGGGAGGAGGACCTTTAAGAGCCTTAGGAGTTTCCTAAGCAGAGGAGAAAATGGTGGTGGAATATTCTCCAAACGCCACATGACAGTGAGTTAATGAAACACTACAGTTAAGATGGTGCAGTGATAATGTTTGTGGTTGATCTCAGAAGAGATGCTCTCATATCTCTGACACAACGCAGTAACGCTGACAGCAGAAATGAAATCGATCAAAACACAGATATTAGGCAACTGAAAAAATGTTTTAAAAGAAACTGTAGATACTGAAACTCACTGAGGTAAAACGTTCTGTTCTTTCCTTGCTCAGAGTTGCTCGAAGAAGTTTCCTAAATCACTGTTAAGATAAGACTCCTTGCTAGAAGTTTTTAAGTTAAGTTCGGAGCTCTCTGAGAGAATTCTCTGCATGTTTGTGAATACGGGCCCAGGTATGTTGGGAGAGGTTTATTTAATTTCTGGAGAGTTTACTTCTTCAGTTCATTCACCTTTCCTCATGAGGAGAAGGATATTTGGAATCTGGTGGTGGCACATAGCAGCACTAAGATGCCTATAAATGTCAGTGACTAGTGACTGGCAAACACTCGTCCTCATATTGACCTATTCCTCTCAGGTCTGATCACTTGGACTATCCATTGTGCTGAGTTTAAGTTAAAGCATCTGTTCTGACTCCCTCTTCCTGACTAAATTTCTGTCTCTGTCTTGGCAGGATGAACAGTTTTCACATTGCTTGTGAGTCAGCTCTGGTCCACTTGTAATTGCGCAACTTAAACAAGCCAAAAATAAAAATGCAACAAAGAGATTTGCACAATGGTTCTGGTCGACAAAAACAAGGTGCAGGTGGTGTCGCATCTTAAGGCTCCATTTAGATACAAACAGAACATCTGTAATCTGATCTTAAATGGTCCTCTCAGGTTTTGGGTATAGAGGTCAGAGGTTCAACTTTCAAGGCTGTTGACTCCCTGGTAGTAAATGTACACAGTATTCACATATTCTGTAGGCTTTCTTCCTCTAGCTTTACAAAGCAAAGTCCATCTAATGAAACACAACTTTTCAACCAACTATTATTAAAAGGTTTCTCTGGTCTGGTAACTGAGAATAGACAGAAACTAGCAAACATAAAACACATAAAATGCACTTTAAATAAACACATATGTATAGTAATTCATAGTAAAGAGAAGGGCCATGTCTTCCGCAACATTTTTCAACCCTCCAGAGGAATCAATAAAATGCAGCTGGAGAATTATGCAATGGAAAAACTAAGTAGTCCTGCCTCGCCTCTGTCCAGGTGGAACTGATTTTCAGCTGTGGCAGATGCCAAAGTTTGCCCGAGTATGCTTTACTTGGATTACAACGCATGTTTTTCCAATCAATGAGGTGGTGAGGATTTGGAGAGAGAAACAGTCATTCAGGATTTGTGTTTTTGCTCTTGCTCCATATTTGTACACTTCCACACCTTCAAACCCACTCAACCTAAGCCTAGTTCTTAACTGTTTGGAGCTGAGCTTCACTGCGACATGTTGAGTGTGTTGGTCAAAACCAGCTTGATGATCATCGCTGAAGGATGAGAGCGAGTTTTCATGTCATTTTTCACCACTCCGCCTCATGGTCGTTTGGAGTTATGGATGTTCGACTTTCAAAAACGTGCTTCTCAAGCTTAGTTTTACAATTATTTCATTAGTCTTAGTCACGCACATTTTGAATTACAAGTAGTGTAATCATGAACAAACAAGACCAGCTTCAAGTGGCCTTAACCCTGAGTGAAATCTGATGGATCTTAACTGACCAAAACAAACACAGATTAATCTGAAATTATTCTTTGCATCACTTTGATCCATTAGGTCCTTAAATGTGTCTAAGAGCAAAATCAGAGTCTATCGGCCGTAGAATGCAGAAAATTGATAAAACCCTGAAAAAGCCCTCTACATGTGTGCCTGGTGATCTAATTTGATTGCAATGAATTGGCGTTTTGTGAATGAAACATACAGACTGGACTTCATTAGTTAGAATCATATAAGAAGAAAATGTTGTCAGTGAAACTAGATGATCTCACTGCGTTCAGTACAGCAGCTCTGGGCTCCTCCAGCAGTTTTACAGCTGCCTTTGGTCACGCATTATAAAACCTGTGAGTCAGCACAAAGCAGTTACTATCTCACACTGCAGTGAATTGATGACTGCTCAGCATGTAGTGAGGCTCCTGGCAGAGTTATGGGGTGAGGTCAGAGGTCAGGAGTCTGAACTCTACCACTGCCTCCTCCCCTGCTTCAGACATCCAGTGAGGGCGGTCACCCCGCTGGGCTGGAGACAAGGTCTACATGGGGCCCCCTGTCAGGTTTGAGGCCCTAAGAGATAAAATTATCCAATTTCCCCCCAAAAAAATCCATAATAAGAGAACAATTTTAGAAAATGAATATAATTTGTGTAGCAATTGTTTTTCTTCATTCCAACCTGATCATTTTCCCACTCCCCAGATTTATCTTGGGACCATTAAATGTACAATATGTAACTTCTGCCGCTAGGGGGTTCTCTATCAAAACAAAACAAAAGGTTTTTTGTCGTGTGGAGGGTGGGCAGAGCTGATCAGACCCGAGTAGAGAGTCTTGACCCTCTGGAGAATAATCACCTGGAGTCACATTTCGGATTCGGATTTACTGACAAGAGAAGAGTGCGGAGATTACTTTTAAACATTTGGGGAATTAAAAAGTGAAGTAAGCTTGACACCTGTTTAACAACCTGACTGTAGCAGCGATCTGCAGATGTGACGCGTGTCACTTGTCATACATTCGCTCAAGCCCTCCACTCCGCTTAGTTTGCCACTGAAAATTGATGACACAAGTCCCAAGAAGATTAAATATGCTTCCAAATTTCACTCAACTCAATGCGAGACGTTCCTTTTTAGCCATTTTCTCCCTGTGCTTGCTCATCCTGTTGCCTTTGCAAAATGTAGTCCTGCATCGGTGACTCTCTCTCACACACACACACACACACACACACAGTGACTTTTGATCCCACAAAGCCTCTTTTTCACAGAGTTCATTGTAAGGCCACATTTAAAGTTCATAAACCTTAAGATTAAAGACCTGACCAATTGTCTTAGTATTATGATGCTGCAAATTTTCAGTTGCTGAACACACACCACACTTCTCCCAGCCATAAGTTTGTGGACCACCTTTTGGAAGCATTAAGTTGGGCATTACATTTATATTGTCGAAGATTGTGCCAAACAGGAAAGATATAAGACATAGCACACTTGTGTAAAATTCTAGCAACCGACCAAGGAAATCTAATAGTAATATTATCCAAGGCGACAGGTGGCCTGGGATGGCTCCATATTGATGCCAGTGGTTGTGACCCTGACCTCTCAAACCAGGCTAGACTGCCCACTTGATAGCGTACCTTGTATGCCCATGACGTGGATACCTAGACATTATCACATCTGGAACGTGATGTGACCTACTCTTTGAGATAATTATTTTTTGTAGGCAATTCTGGACTTATTTTTGCCCCAAAGGTTATGAAATATAAAGGGAGCGTATGTCTTTAAACCAACTGTCAGGAGGAACAATAGAAGAAATGATGTATGTAAGTGTAAGTAATATGTTATTTACAAAATTCCAGGGATATATTGTGTATTAATAGAGTGTGTGTGATCTCCGGTGAGGAGAGCAGCGTGCATTAGCTGGTCCAGGATAGTA
Organism: Pagrus major; assembly: GCF_040436345.1. Taxonomy (NCBI): domain Eukaryota; kingdom Metazoa; phylum Chordata; class Actinopteri; order Spariformes; family Sparidae; genus Pagrus; species Pagrus major. The sequence goes on along the minus strand of NC_133225.1, from coordinate 24,187,913 downwards.
AGTTTAGGACTTGGCAGCGGGCTGAGTCCAGGAATAGTGTCAGTTCTCATGATCTCTGTGACCGACGGCCAGCTTACATCATGCTAAGCTCATCTCAGAGACAGACGGAGACACTGCCCCTGACCTCGATGCCTCCATGATATCAAGGTTTTATAACGGCTCTCAATTACCAAAAAACAAGACCAAATGTCGGTGCAAGCAAAAAAGTAAAGTAAATGTATAGGATTCTTATTATAGATTTATCAATACCTCCACCAGGACTAATTGTTGTAAAATGTTTAATTTCTTTACGCCAATAGCAAATTATCTTTAAAGAATTTAGGTAAAGTGCTTGAAAAACTTCTTACGCTTATTTTTGTGCTACTATGTTACATTGCAATGTTTGTTTTTGTCTAAAAGTGTATTTTATTGATGAATAATCCATTTATATGGAGGACTGAAACTGCAGACAACAACAAAAAAAAGTAAATGACTGATTAAAGCAAGTGATTAAGCTTTGACCACGAAGTACAGGGTCCAGAGGCAGCCTTTTAGCGCTATGTCAGTCTTCCCAGTCAGCCACTTCTTACTCAGTTGATTTCCATATTCCAGCCGCAGAGTGGGTGGAATGAGTAAGTTCTTATGAGGGTATTTATTAAGGGGTTAAACGATGAGCTGCAGAATGACAGGCCACACAAGAGTTATCAGAGTCCTTAGAAGAATTAATCTCCCTAACCACTCGTGTAGATAACAGGCTCAGAGAAAGGTATAGAGAGAGTTAGCCCTGTTGGCTAGCGCTACCTTCAACACAACCTCAAGCCCAGACACCCTTCTGCATTAAGCCCTACTTCTCGACCAACCGCCCCTGCTGGAGCTCCCCCTATCATCTTGGAGGAACCCATGCAACTGGGTCGAACCTGCCTATCACCTGCCGAAGGCCGAAGATGTTTCCAGAACCGACTCCGTGCACTCAACGGCAAACTACTAGCCACATTCCTGCATCAAACTGCTCCCCTAACTCTGGTGATTTCTGGTAACCATCATGATCAGATCCAGCTCTTTGTTATTCCCTCACCCACATCCCCAGTTATTCTTGGACTTCCCTGGCTTAAAATCCACAACCCCCATATTAACTGATCCACCTCCTCCATCTCCAGCTGGAGTGTTTTTTGTCACTTACACTGCCTACAGTCTGCCGTCCCCTCGAACAATATACCCCCTCCTGAGCTACCAGACCTATCACTTGTGCCACCTGCATATCTTGACCTGGCGAGGGTTTTCAGTAAGGAGCTGGCCCTGTCTCTTCCTCCTCACAGACCATACGACTGCGACATTGACCTCCTCCCAGATGCCCCTCTCCCCAACAGTAGGCGCTTTAACTTATCTCGCACAGAAAGGGAAACCATGGAGACCTACATGATTGAGAATGAACTTGGCAATTGGTAACAGATAGGTATGTATAGTCCATCTATGAACTCTGTCAATCAACCAATAGGTGAAAAAGTTAACGCCATTACACACTTTCAATGACAGGCCCCTCATTTAATGAAGCACACATGCAAAAAGAAATATAAAAGAAAATACATAAGTAAATAAATAAATAAATAAGTCTATACTTACTTATGGTAAATACTGAATTAAATACATATACATACATAATAGTTGAAATTAATAAATGAAATGGTAAAGTAAATAAACTGTTAAATTAATGAATACAGAAGCAAATTGAAACAGAAATATCAGTTTATGTCAGATTTAATAAATTATCTAATGCTTATATTTATTTTTCAATATCATTTTTAGCAAATTACATGGCAAATAACTGGTATTATTGAGCCATTTATTCATTATTTTTGATTTTGGCAGTTTCAACTTGATACATTCGGGGTAAAACAAATCTCTAACTGAATAAACACGACATAAATCACTCAGGCAGTATGACTGAAAGAAGATCCACTTTCTTCAAAGTGTCACCACTCCATTCCATCTTTATAGTGTCCACATATAGATCTACAACCTATAGCCACAAATAGCTGCCTGATGAATACACCCCTACAGTATGAAACAAACTGTCCTAACAGAAATATGTGCGGGTGTTTACGAATGTCAAGCATGTCTGCCTGATAATTAATACACCCAAATTTGGCCCTCTCAGGCTACCTCCTGATTCCTTACGTAACATGCAGGGGAACACCTGCCCGTCACTTAAAGCCCTGGATCATCCAGACATGACCGTCGTGTCCCCTGCCCTCACTCTGCTGTAGATCCTCTTACACTTCTGGGGAATGTGTATCCAAATTGTTCCTGGTTGACAACAAGCGCATGACGGGGCGCTAAGAGAGAAAGTTCAGCCAGTCTGAGTCAGAGGAAAGACGAGGAGGAGGAGAGGAGGAGGAGGGAGGGAAGTGAGGAGGGGTATTATAGTCCTGAGAGTCAGCCTACGCTGGTTCAGACCGGTTCCTGCCCCTCTTCCCCTTCTCCTCGCTTGCTTCTCCTCCTCCTCATGTCCTCTTCTCATCTCACTGCCTCTCTTGTTTTTTTTTTTCTTTCTCGCCTATTTGGGTCTAATTGTCTTTTTCCTCTCTCACTTCCTCCTCTTTTCTTTCCTGTTTTCTTGTATTCTTCTCACCAGCTCTCTCTTATTTTCCCCATATTCCCCTTTAACAGGCGTTTGGCTGCAAAGTTAACTCACTACTCCATATGTAAAAATGTTAATTTTCTAAACACTGATATCGACACTGTGAGAAGGTCAGAGGTCAGGATGTCCTGGCAGCTGGAGAGTGTGCAATAGTAGAAGCAAAGCCAGAGAGGAAAATAAAAGTGATGAGTGTGTGTGAATGAGAGATGGAAAGACCAGGAGATGAACTGTCCTTCTCATGCTCCTTACAAAGATCTTCCACTGTGCATATATTGCCACACACCAAGTATGAACATAAGAAGTCATAATATACTCTCATTTAAACTGACCAAATCCGAGCTAAGTATCAGTAACATGTGAAGTGTTTTTCACAGGTGTACTTTGAGAAAAACAACTCAGTCTCGAGGGTAAACAAAGAGGAAACCGTGGTCAGAGTTAACACACCAAAACGTGGCTCTGATTTTTACTGCCAGCTGTTGATATTCTAAACAGACACGGACGGACTTTGGTATTTCTCGGCAAATCTGCACACTCTCGTGTTTCCTCTGCGCTGAACGGTTTGTTCACCCGGAGGAGGCAGGAGATGTAAACACCATGAAGCTGAACAATGTTTCCTCCTCCAGGCTGCCGGCCAGACGGATTACAGACTGTCAGCAGTGAGATCTGACATAAAGCAACAGCTCAGCCAACTCAGATGAAAGACTGACGGAAGTTTATTGAACCAAAGATGTACTTTAGTTTGTCCTCTTTTCAGTACAGCATGTTCAAGTATCACAGTGAAGTGCACTGTAAGATTAAAACTCTATTCATTTCCTGAGAGATTTTCCACTTTTGGGAAGTGTAGCACAGAGACAAAAAAGGAAACGGCAACAGACATCATTCAGTCAGACATTTTGTACTATAAGAAGTTGAAACTTTCCTGCCCAGTTACTGTATCTTTGGTTCCTCTCATATACAAGTGCATTCAGAAAGTATTCAGACCCCTTCGCTTTTTTCACATTTTGTTATGTTGCAGCCTTATGCTAAAATGGTTAGAAAAATGTTTCCTCATCAATCTACACTCAATACAATTAAAATGGAAAAACTGAAATATCAAAATTCAGCTCGGGTGCCCCCCATTTCTCTTGATCATCTTTGAATGTTTCTCCACCTTGACTGGAGTCCACCTGTGGTAAATTCAACTGATTGGACATGATTTGGAAAGGCATACACCTGTCTATATAAGGTCTCACAGCTGACAATGCATATCAGAGCAAAAACCAAGCCATGAGGTCGAAAGTCTGCAGAGCTCAGAGACAGGATTGTGTCCTGGCACAGATCTGAGGAAGGCTCCACAAAGATTTCTGCTGCGTTGAAGGTCCCCAAAAGCACAGTGGCCTCCATAATTCTTAAATGGAAGAAGTTTGGAACAACCAGGACTCTTCCTAGAGCTGGCCACCCGGCCTAACTGAGCAATCGGGGGAGAAGGGCCTTAGTAAGAGAGGTGACCAAGAACCCAGTGGTCACTCTGGCTGAGCTCCAGAGGCCCTGTGTGGAGATGGGAGAAGCTTCCAGAAGGACAACCATCACTGTAACACTCCACTGATCTGGGCTTTATGGCAGAGTGGCCAGATGAAAGCCTCTCTTCAGTGTAAGTTTGCAAAAAAGCACCTAAAGGACTCTCAGCCTGTGAGAAACAAGACTCTCTGGTCTGATGAAACCAAGTTTAAGTCTAGGCGTCATGTCTGGAGGAAACCAGGCCCCGCTCATCACCAGCCCAATACCATCCCAACGGTGAAGCATGGTGGTGGCAGCATCATGCTTTGTGGGTATTATTCAGTGGCAGGGACTGGGCGGCTGGTCAGGGTTGAGGGAAAGCTGAACAAAGCAAAGTACGGAGATATCCTTAATGAAAAGCTGCAAAAGGTGCTTCAACTAAGTACTTTACTGAGTAAAGGGTCTGACTACTCAGTATTGTGATACAATGTGATATTTTAGTTTTCAATGTGATATTTCAGTTTTTCTTTCTGTTTCCGCTTTGTCGTTATGGTGTATTGAGTGCAGATTGATGAGGAAAAATATGCATTTAAACGATTTTAGCATAAGGCTGCAACATAACAAAATGTGAAAAAAGTGAAGTGGTCTGAATACTTTCTGAATGCACTGTACATTCTTGACAACTCTGGACAAGGATCCAAAGTGGCACTAGTGATCTCCAGTCTCCAGTGTGGGAGCAGAGCACAGGATCAGAACTAAATTGAAGCAGCCATGAGAAGCTGTCTGTCATGGGCAAATATGCAATCTCGACAGTCGCCTCTGCAGTAATCTCCGTAGATGCGTTTGATTTTTGAGCACCCCAATTTTAAGTCTATGCCAACCAGGAGAAAGGTTTAAGCTCAGGCTTGGCTACAGCAGTCCAACTGAGTTCAGTTTAATCTCTTGTAATAGGATTATCGTGACGATAACGATATCATTGTTGTTATCTACCGGTACTACAGGTAAGGTGTCTCACTCTCATTTGTCATCTCTCCCAAAGTGATTTTGTGCAGCAGTTGTAGACGCACTGTGGTAGTAGCTAGCTAGTTGATTATTGTATCTTCTTCATCATCATCTTTTTTCCATTTTATGGTCAATGCATCCATCTTGTATGACAAAGAAAGAATGGAAAGAACCAGAAATGCTTTCACAGGTGCTGGATTATTTAGACAAAGTTATCATATGTGAATCATTAACATACAGTAATATCAATATTTAATTTTTAAATATCACAATTAACGTCAATATCGGTATATTGTGACACTCCTAGGATCAATGGCCGTGGTGTTATAATGTCATCCGCTGTCACTGCAGGGGAAACAAATCATTAATCTGCTGCTTTTGGTGTTGACATGAAAAGTGACCACACCACCCAAAATTAAATCCACAGGCTATGTTTCCTAATAATAAGAAATTAAAATTAAGATAATATACATTTATGATGGGATTTCTAAGACCCTGTTGGACAAAAGGCTACCAGAACCTGATTCAAAGGCATGCAAACATGTAATGGTTAAAAAGAAAAAGGTGAGAACCATGCATTGATGTTGAAAAACAGCCTGCGAAGCATGTAATGTCATGTTATGCCTCGGATCTACATGAATCTCATAGGTGACCTATTTTGAACTAAAAACGGTGAAGGTCAGGGGTTGGCATGCCCTCATTCCATAAGTTGTTTATGGGGGGGTATTTGTACAGTAGCGTCCCGTCCAGAGTCCCGTGCACAAACAGGCAGCTCTGGTGACATGGAGACATTTGATAGCTTGACTTACTAATTAAGGCCTGTTTACAGTGTGTGTGGGGTTGCAGCCAGATTCAGACAGCATCTCATCAACCTCCATCGCTTATTAAAGAGTCAGGACATCCTGTTAATTAACTCATTTGGATTCTTTCTATATCTTTACATTTTTGTCCTTTAATTAAAAGCATTTGAACCAATCATCCTTATTTGGCTGTAAGAATACAGTCAAAAACTCTGACACTGACTCTTGCTTTGACCTCCATATTAATATCTAATAATTTCTATATTCCCACAAAAATGATAAATACAGTTTAATTCGACATCCAAGTGAAAACTTAATAAGCAAAACACATTTTAGTGAATGGGAACTTAGTAATTTTTTTCTCCAGGTAAACTAAATATCGCATGTACAGGTTTTAAACACTTACATCAGTAAGTTAACATGTAATATAAATGACGTAAGTTATGTGAGAGACGCATTTATGTTGCATACATTACGTGACGTGAGTTACATCAGGGAAGTTACTTACGTAACTTAATAACGGTTCAAAAGTCACAGTGTGTCATAATATGTGTACTTTTTTCTTTCCATATAATGTATTGTCACTCAGTTGAGTGGGGAGTCCTTCATGTAAAGAGTCAGTTTTAAGCTTGGGAGTTGATCTTGTTGTAAATGCTTATTCAGGAGGAGGCGAGGTGTGGAGGCTGAGAGCTTTCAATTCATTTGGAAGCAGGCAGGAGTGTAGTAGCAAGGAGACAGTGTTAAGTATTGGAGTATGTTAAATATCCGTACAATCTGTTCATGGAATTGTTCAAGATAGGTATGCAGGATTGGACAGTACATATGCCATGAATGCACATTTTCAAGTTCCAGTATCCATCATGGCGAATATTATTTGTGTCACCAGTAAGTCCTCTTTGGTCAAAGATAATCTCTGCAGATTTCAAACGAAAAAAAAAAAAGGAGGTTTAGTGGCGTAAAAGTAAATTTGGTTCCATGTTTCATATTTCTACACATTTTCCCTTACACATGCTGCTAAGCTCAACAAATCCCAGTCAAAATCACACTTTTTCTGTAATCAGTGGGTGCTTTTGTCCCATTCAACACACAGCCGTTATCACTGGTTGCACCCTGGCAGCATTGCTCTACCTGTTGAACTCTCGGACCACCAGCACTCTGCAGCTACATGTTTACTAGACAAACAATAATTGTCTTCTTTGCCACAGTCATCTGTAATTCAAACTTTTTTGTCTAACTGAGATAGGAGTACAGAATATTTTTGTCATTTGTGGCCAACATCAGGTATCGTCTATAATGACGCACTACGTGTTGTGAGTCACAGGCAGCTGTCTGTCTGAGACAGCGACCACAACAACGCAGAGACGATCAGGTGACACCATCAAGCACTTCCTGTCAAAACACATTGTTGACTGTCTCATCATACCTGGCAATTTAAATTCTCCACCTATAAGCAGACCGGGAAGAAGTGTCACTCTGATTATTATAACTCAACATGGTAATAGCACTTTCTGCACATTACAACACACGTGAAGTGAAAAAAAAAGAACAAACATGTCAACAAACAACATATAATCAAACAATCCCCTGTAATAAAGAGATCTCAGCAACTCACTGACTGTAAACAGTCAGATATTCTCTGGCCGGTTGTCAAAATATCTGAAAGCAATATCTGAAGAGGAAAGTGGGATGTTGTCACGAAAAATTGACATTACCTTGAAATAAATAACAGTGCAAGATGATTTAAGGCCAGATTTTCCCTTTAAATATATTAATTCTAACAGACAAAATCTGTGATTGTTTCAGTGTTGTTTGTTGATAGACAGACGACCTGTAAAGAGCAGAGTCATGTTCACCTATATTACTCATTCCAGGAGTGGGGGAGGGTCACGGTGCATTTAACTAATGTTTTTACTCAAAGCAATATAAATTTTAAAAAAATAAACAGGGATAGGCATCCATGTTTTGCTCGAGGACACTTTGATTGTTCAGAATCAAACCTGAGACCTTTCGATTGCATAGCGCTCTACCAGCACGTAGACACCCTCTGAGGCGGATTCAGTTACTGTCACACATATGTTGTAAAATGGATCATCCTGAGTGACAGGTAAATATTCTGCAGCAGCACACATAGAGGAGAAGTCATCAAAACACACTGAAAGTAGGACGGACATCACAGGGAAACAGAAATAATACTATATATACTGTATTTTCAAAAAATGTACAAGTTAATTTTGCCAGAAAAATATTTCCTAATTGCCAACGGGAAAAACTAAGTATGAATCTTACAAACAGTTCCCTCCAGACACGAGGTTGCAGAGCAGTAAGCAGGCTGCAGTAAAACGTGCAGGAAGGCAAACACACAGTCATGTTAGTACCCGCAGAGGCCCTAAGGGACCTTTCAATCTTTAATTCTCAGAAATTGGAATAAGTTTCACAGAATGTGTCAGACAGAAAATGAAACTGATATTGTGCTCTGTTTATGGGAAATGCCCTAAACAGGAAATTATGAGAGATTTGCAATAGCTGATAAGCATTATGTTGGAGAATTGCCAATCTTGTGTTCAAGGTCAACTAATTGTTCATGTTATGTAATATAGTTTTCAGAATTGGGTCACCAGTACTGAAGCTCGTTAGTGACAGATGTCAATCAAATTTCTACTGCTAGCTGTATAAAGTGAACAAACAAAGTCTAGTGTTTGGATTTCCTCCTTCCTTTGTTGTCTTAAACGTAGGTATATCACATTTACAGACAGCATTGTTCAAAGGCACAGTGGCAGCAGCCTGGTCTGGTCTAAGTTTGATGCTGTAGTTACCCCTCTATCAGTCAGTATTTTAAACTTTTGAAAGGCCATTACTGCTGTACAACCAGCTAACGTCTTGATAACAGTTGCCCTACACAGGGATATCTGCATTATTCAAGAGGGAAGCAATGTTTATTGCTGCAGCTAGCGATTATTTTCATTGTTGATTAATCTGTAAATCACTTTCTTGATTAATCGATTAGTTCTTCGGTCTATAAAATGTCAGGAAATGGTTAAAAAAAGTGTATCAGTGATTCCCAAAAACCAAAATGACAACCTCAAATGTCTTGTTTTGTCCACAAAACAAAGATATTTAGTTAACTGTCAGGAGTAGGAGTAATATAATTACAATAATATAAAATATCCACATTTAAGAAGCTGGAATCGATTAATCATTGCAGCTTTAAAGTTTACTTAATTTTTAGGTGCAAAAGTGAACAAAAAACTGCAAAACAAAACAAACAAAGCAGGCAAATTGTCTTTCTCTACTTTTTCAGGGATAAAGATTTTGAACTTTATTATTACTAAATAAAAAGCAAGTCCATCTAACCATCATTGTCTTTAAGCATGTGCCCTTCACTACTGTGCAGTTACTTTCATGGATGCTAAATCTCAGATTTTGTTACTTTCACACGACTACAATAGCAAACAGTATTTCAAAAGCACAACTAATGTGTTTTATTTTCCTTGCCCTCTGTTCGGCTCCAACCTGTTTTATCCAGATCACTGCAGTGCTTTAATTTCAACCCTCACTGCACTTCGGGTTATCAAGGCTACTGGCAGACCTACCAGAGAGAGAGAGAGAGACAGCATGTGTGTCACCCGGTGGGGTGGGAGTGTTGCCTGTAAAACAGACTGCTGTGTCACACGGCTACATAGTCAGCATTGCTCCCTGTTTAGACGCCTCGCCCCCTCCTCCCACCTGCAGATATCAGCTGGAGCTGCCGAGTCAGAGCTCAATCTGTCTGAACCTCCTCAACTCACAGCCGCAGATGATGAGAATGAGCTGCTGTAAAGGTTAATTAATTATGAAATATATAATCGGTGTTAACAAAAAAACAACCACAGCTGAGAGGACGATAAGCATCTACACACTTCTGCATTGCAGCCTATATGACTGCTGGCTGGCAGTTAGATTTGTCGGGAAATCTCCTGGATTGTATTATATACTTATTTTATACTTTAATTATGTCTTTTCAGTGTACATTGGCTGACATCAATAGCTGCTTTCATGTTTATTCTGGCACTCCCAAGACAAACACAGAGATGCCAGGGAGGGAGCTATGGACGAGCTGTGATCGTCCTAATGACAGGCAGAGTTTAAAGAACAGGTTTTCATTTTTAAATCGCAATGGTACATCAAACTTAATGCTCAGTGTGTGTATTTAGGTCAGAGTATTGTTTGTACCTCAAATATAGACACTGAGTTCATTACTTTACACTGTCAACAGTCCCAGCACTTGTTTTCTACATGAAGCAGCATTCAGCAGCAATGACAGCCCTTGGCCCAATTATTGGAAATGTTTCGTTTGTGCACTGCAGGACCCCAGGTTTGGAAATATCTGACTAGAATAATGATTCGGGACTTTATCATACTATCAGGACTTTATCATTATCATATCATATTATATTTAAAATAAAACTCCAGTATGCAAGATTCAGTGATGTACACAGCCTCATATATAATTATTTCTCTCTATTGCCTTTGGTTTGGGTTGAAGAACATGGTCCCCACTAATGCCATATTTGATAAATAAAATAAAGTCAATATTGTCTAGCTTACAGTTCATCACCATTAACATTGCTTTAATGTACACTATGTAACTTCTGCTGCTAGGTGGCTCTCTATCAAAACCAAACAGAAGACATTCGCTTGAGTGTTGTTTTGGAAGAGCCGGGTAGAGTGGGGAGGCACAGCCACTAAAGCTGTCAATTTGGAGGAATAAACATCCAGAGTCAGTTTCTGCTCTGATCCAGAGATGTTTACCGATGGGAAGAGAACTCACATTACTTTTAAACTTTTGAGATTAAAAAGTGTATCAACCTGACTGCAGCAGTGCAGGTGACATCCATTGGTGGGTGTCTATGTTCTGTAAAGTTGACTGTTGATTGGAGCTGGAGGGGAAATGTACTTAACTTCATGAAGCTAACGTTACAGAGAGGAGAGGGGGGAAAAGAGGAGACACAACTGGAGTCTCTGGTGAGAGTTGAGTTTAGTGATAGACCTAATTTCAAACGCACAGACACACACACCCTCAGTGAGGGCCACTGCTGGCTAATGTTAGCTTACGGCTGGTGTACTGTAAAGTAATCTGGCTGTTTAGTGCATATAAACATTGCATGAATGACGCAAATAAACAGAAATAATCCTGTAGTCAAATGTGCTTCGCTGGTGCTAAACGCACTATTAAATAACCACTATTGCTGATGACAATCTATCTGACTCAGGCATATATGTTTTCATTCATGTTCAGTTTAGTCTTGTTCACTGATTTCCATATCCTGGAAGCAGGCTAGACCGTGGCAACCAAATTGAACACACTGTTACTTTGAGTAAATTTATGGATTATTAGTAAAGTTTTTTTTTTTTTTAAGTTTGAAACATTTGGGATAATGTAAGTACACAACTCAACAAAAAGTCATTTTTAGGCATTTTAATGCAGAAATCCTACATCTTTTTTTCAAAACATTTATATAAAAAATGAAACATTTATATAATTTTAATTTGCATCTCTGGAAATGATCTCTTAGTATAACCAGAAGACTACTGCTGACTACTATATCTGGCCACAGACCTGACACAACCACACAAGTTATTAAAGTGGCCATTACACATATTTATAAATACATTAGACATGTTATCTGGTTACAGGATGGTTAAATCTAGAGGTTTGTTTTTCTCAGTGACTATGTTTTGGTTCGTCAGACTTCAATCTCCATCCACAGATAACAACCTACAGATAGTGTTGCGCACTCACATTTAATGACACCCAGTCATGACCTCAAAGCCGGAGCAGGTTCTATTTTTGCTTTGTTTGTTGCCCTCATATAACTAAGCTGCTCCAATTATAACATTAACTGATGTGTCAGACGTTTCATGCTTCTGTTTGAGAATATCAGGTACGGCAGGTTTTCCTACTAGTTTTGGATCTCCTAACCTGCCCCTAATGTCTTCTTCCAAACAGCTTCTCCCTGTCTATCTACATGGGGCTCCAGAAACAAAAAAATATTTAGCTGACACAGCAAAAGCTTGGCATGGCCACAAGGTCATAAAGATAGTTGTGCCTTGTTGTGGGCTGTTATTAGGCCCAATCAGTCGCAGGCTGCTAGCCAAAACATCCTGATAAAGCCAGGCTGGATGACAGATGACTGACCTGAAAGAACCTGCGGACTTTTTCATGTTTATTTAGCTTTGAGGGGTTTCACTGAGTAAGCACGCTTCTCCCAGCTTAACTATCATAACCTCCAACCATAAGAGAAAAAATTCAGTGGAGTTTCTATTTTTAATACGTTTTTACTTGTTATTGATCAAAAAATAAAAGTCTTCTGACATTTAAAAGCTGGCATACCAATTTTCTCAATGATGTCTTGAGTGGTAGCAGTAGAAATCTGGAGATTTGATGACTTACCAACCTGATAGATGATTGCAGAAAGGCTCACCAGACCTGGAGCTGAAAAACAATCGGAGGCTGCATCAATGAACACCTGAGGTGATGGTGGGGCACGTCAGAAAGCACTGAAATGACAGCAGAGAGGAGCCCAGAAAAGACCAGGTTTAATGTAAGATGGCAACAAGATATGATATGTAGCATTTCTGTCTGAAAACTACAAGACTTTTCTTATATACAGTATTTAGTTGAGTTGTGCACTGACATTGTCACAAATGTTTACAACAATGTTCAAACCCAGAGAAATCCAAAATTCTACTCCGGGTAATGGTGCCTATCATTTAGACACCTGTCGTTCTAATGTCCAGGAAAACATCAGACAACATGTCAGAGATTGATTAAGATTGTCGAGAAAAGTGAATAACAATCATATATATATATATTTTTATCTGCATCTGAAGTTGTTTAACAATGAAGAGACAACAACCCCCATGAACCCACACGACTTCACAACATTATCAAATGTGTTTAGTTTTCAATATTTTGATTTAGCGACCCTATAGAGACAGAAGTATACAGAGATCACGGCAAAATCAGACTTGTTGAAGTCTGATGACTGAGCTGACAACATGGGAAATATGCATAAGTATGGAAGAAGTCTTCCTAAACTCTTTAAGTTTACACCTATGAGTTCACAAACTATTGTCCAATTTTTCCAAGTCTATCCTAAAACTATGATAAAAACTGAAAAGATACCCACTTGACCCACTTTTTTTAAATGTGAATCTACCCTTTAATGAAATAATAAACATCACTACACATTGTACTATGGTTTGACTGACTGTATTTTAGGATACAATTTGACCATTTTTAATGCTGTTAGTACATAAAAATAACAGTTTTTTTGTGTTTCTTTTGGTCAGACAATCCTCTGAAACAGAGGTCAAATGACCCCTGCAACGCACACTAGTACACACACACACACATACACTCACTTGTACACAAAGCAAGTTTCTTATCCAAGCAATAGCAATCACCACCAATAATTACAGATGAATACTCTGATCAAAACATTCAGTTATTAAAAGCTACTGATTGATGACAGTGATTGTGTGTCAGGGCTGGACTGTCGGAGGAAGTTTTGGATATCAAGCTGTGGGGTCTCCCTGTGGAGGAAAAACACTGAAGGGTGACCACAGGTTGACCTCTGCTGTCAGCCTGCAGATGAGTGTGTACAACTTCAAAAACAGGAATAGAGCACCCTCTAGTGGAAATAATGAGCAGAAACACAGGAAACATTAAATATACATACATTAAGTGTGTTAATACCAGGGAATGATTACAAACACTCATCGTCTATGTGTAATTAGGGATGTTAATGATGAGTCATTCATGATTAAATCACAGTTAAGAATTTAACTGATGAAAAATGTATTAACCGACGATCAGAGATGGGCACACATACATCAAAAAGTATCTTGTTATAAATTACAACTACTTGCTTATCAAATAGACTGCTCAAAAAAATTAAGCGAACACTTAATTGTCACAGTATAACACCAGGTCAGTTCAGGGATATCAATCAGTCCATTCAGGAAGCACAAGTGATTGTGAATCAGTTTCACCTGCTTTGGTTCAAATGAAAGTGACAACCGGTGCAATGGAGAGGCAAAAGCAAGACAACCCCCAAAAGGGAATGGTTTTGCACATGGAGGCCACAGACAGTTGCTCTCTCCTCATCCTTCTCTAGTTTTGTGTTCTGCTAGTGTCCTTGTCACTAATGGTAGCATGAGGCGGTACCTGCAGCCCAATCAGGTTGCACAGGTAGTTCAGCTCCTCCAGGATGGCACATCCATATGTGCGGTCGCAAGAAGGTTCTCTGTGTCTCCCAGCACAGTCTCAAGAGCATGGATGAGATACCAGGAGACTGGCCGTTACACAAGGAGAGCTGGACAGGGCTGTAGAAGGGCATCAAGCCAGCAGCAGAAACAGCATCTGCTCTTTTGCGTGAGGAGAAACAGGACCAGCACAGCACCATTCAGCTCGTTTGGCATTCACGAGAGGACACCAGAATTGGCAGGTCCACCATTGGCACCCCGTTCTCTTCACAGATGACAGCAGGTTCACACTGGGCACATGTGACAGGTGTGAAAGAGTCTCGAGACGCTGTGATGATTTTGGTTTCCATTGACCGTTGTTAGGTCATTTTGTTCTCAACAAATTATACAATGTGCATCAGTAAAAATGTTCAACTTGAATAATTTGTTCATCAAGATCTGATGTGTGATGTGTATATGCAAAATGTTTTATTCACACAAATATTCTCTAGATCGCTTCACAAATTTTCACTTTGTCTTTTAGAACTAAACTCACTACTTATATCACTTAAGTTAAAAAATAACAAAAGAAAAGTAATACATAATTTTGAAACTTTTACCCTGAAACCTCTGTCTAATGTTTATATTGATCTATAATGTACACATCTGTCTCTCTCCTTACTTCATTTTTTTCTATTTAATTTTCATTTCATGTTGTGTTTTGTACATTTTGTTGGTATTCTCCTTGTTTGATGTCCTTATGTAGCTTTATTTTCGCTTATATTTGTTTCTTATGTGCTACTGTTTGGTTTACTTGTTCTCTTTTCAATAAAAGGTTAAAAAAAGAGCGAGACAATTTAAAGCTTTTAAAAGGTAGAATCCTCACTGTTGCAGGGATTTGAATGCATGGTACTCACCATTTATAGCACTTCGTCCATCGCACTGTGGCCACTTTTACAAACATATCCAGGTGTCATTTAAGCCTACATTTGGTTAATCATGCCAATCAGTATCTAACAATTTTTAAGATTATTTAAATCGATACTTCGCTCAACATAAGTTACACAAAACCAACATGTTTACTATTTGGAGAACAGCAGGCTAGATGCTACTGAAACACCACCTGTATTTAATTGCTGCTTACCTGTGCTTTTGGTGCGTTCCAGTGCACTCGGAACAAAATGTTCTCCGAACACACATGACTTTTTCTTTCTCTTTTTTTAACCTCTTCATCATTTTTTACTTTATGTAGCGTTTGTTTTGTGAAACTTGCAGGAAATGCAACTTTGTCGCTGTCATTTTTTAACTTCTTTTCAGTTGTTTTGTGCTCAATGGAGGTCTTTGAGAGTATGCGTTAGAAGCCGACTCCTCCTGTCTTGTTTGAAGTGCCCTTAACTGTTAAACCAGCTGCTGTAGTTACTTGTGAAGTTCGCAGACTTGCCACTCAATTCAGGTTTTTCTGAGCAGATGCACTAGGACCAAGGACGTTACATTAAAACCGACTGGGATGCTTTTAGATAGGAAGTCGGGAATATCGTCTCAAAAATTCCGACATCCTGCTTGTATTGGAACGCACCACTGTTTGGGCTACTGCTTATTAGCCGTTAGCCCTGTTAGCCGTGCCTCCTCTGTCCCCACGTTAGGTTTCACTTTCATTTTGTTTTCCTCAGAAATGACACCGCCTCTGTTTCTATTATCCTCTCGGTTTGTCCTTTAGCTGTAGTTGATCGCTACGTCTACATGCAGCTGTTATCATGCAGAAAGATACCGGAGAAACGGCAAAACGCAGGTAATATTTCTCAAAGAGTGAAGTTTGGCAGGTAGACTCAGCAAGAGTTCAGTTTCACAAAGGGTGGCAGTTCAGGTGAATTACTAACCTGTGGTAATTGTGTATTGTATTCACTGTGTGGGAGACTGTCAACAGCTCTGTAAACTTCTCTGAAAGCTTGGAGAGCGGAGTTAAACTGGGTGATATTTAGCATTAGTTAGCTAGCTTGACGTTGACTTGACGTCATCTTCCGTCGTTTTTAAACTTGAACTGCGTCAGAGACTTTATACGTTTATTGGTCCATTTTACACAGAGACAGTGAACAATAAATGTACTGGCGCAGATATAACACACTGCTAATGTTCATCTGTTGACGCTGGGCGTGTCTAGGCTATACAATGCACATTGCAATATAAATGATATAAATGATCAAATTAATGGTGCACCATGTAGTTTTGGGGAAGAAATTTTAATAAGAAGGGAAATATCTCCATCCACTGTTTTTTTTTGTTATGCCCAAACAAGCTAAATAAACAAACTTTTTTTCATGACTTATAAAACTGATGAAACAAACTGAACTTAATGGACAACACAGTTTCATCAGTTTTTTGATCCTGCTTGAATTGTGCCATGAACTACACATATGATGTTTGTCAATTTAAAAGATATTTTTTAAAGTCAATAAAGTCACAGTTTGTCTTAAAGGTGGTATTTGTATGAAAAATAGATTTTTGAGTCTCATTCCCAACTCAAAACATGATGCTTTTGGATGGTGGCCGACCCGTCCTACAATCTGAAAGCATTACTATATTTATTCCAAGTCCAATTGCATTACAAAACTCGAGTGGATAGAGTTGGCTTATTTGTCTTTAGGAAACCTACTCAGCTTTCTCTTTCCATCTCACCAATGCAGCGATTTTACATCACACTATTTGGTCACATATGTAGTGTTATAATTCAGTTAATTTCTGCTACTTGGCTTTAACTGTGCATATGATTACTTCCTCTCTTCAGCTTCCGAGGCTTTTCATTTGGTTTAGCTTCTACAGCCCAACCTGCCTTTGGCATGGCAGCAGCCGCCGAAGATGGGGGGAGAGAATCTTTGTGTAGAGCCTTTAACAAGAGTCTCAGCAAAGTTAAAGCCACCAGTTCAACTGTGAACATGGAGGACAAACCTTTTACATTCTCAGGTAAGCTACTAAACAGTTCCATGCCATATAAATAGTCTGGTAGTACCACTGAATATGCACTGCAGAAAGGTTACAGTTCTTCTCCAATGTTTGGATGCTGTGTTGTGGTTTTCCAAACAGTTAATACATGCTCCAAAAACAGAGAAAAGGAAAAGGGTCTTCATGTGCATCAAATTGACCTCTAATAATCTTGGGAGCTTTCCTGAACTGCTGCTCCTCAGTATAATGAAACCTCTTATTGTCTAGTGACAGTAATAAAGTTGGACAGCTGTAATCCCTGTACTCTCCCGCCTTATATTTGCATACTCCAACTTACCTGTATTACCTGTATTTGTTTTTCTCTATGCTTCCGTTGTTTTTATTACAGTGAGGTAGGTAACCAGCCTGGTGTCACTTTACAGTATATTTGACGGCTAGTTTATTGCCTCTGCATACTCACAATGAATATATCTCTTCAATAAGACAAAGCTTCAATATTATGAACAGAAGTGTCTCTAGTGTCTGTATTTAGTGTCTTCATTCATGTTTAATCTTGTGTAAACTTGTCGTAGAGTGTGAAAAGTTAAAATAATTAAAAGTCGAGACTTCTTTATTGCAGCTTCTGTAAATATCTGGAAGTGGTATCACTGCATGGTTTGACACTTATCAATAGAATTAGAAAAATACATCCAATTGGATGCACTTTAATCATCATCAACTCTTAAACTCTTCAGGAGCTGAACCTTTTGGAAAGTTGGAATCTCAATGGAGAGACGTGGAGTGGACAGAAGAGTGAGTAAAGCTGTGACATTCGGTCAAGCTTGCACTTTTTAAAATAGTTTTTATTAGTTATTTTATTATACTCCCCTCATGCCTTTATTCTGCTTATTTAGATTATTATTCAAAGCAATTTTCTTGAATTCTCCTCAAGACAAAAGACGACCCTGATGAAGACTGTCAGCTCCTACAGGCCAAGCAGTAAAGAGGTGACTCAGGCTCGGGTTCTCCTCTTGGGCCCAGTCGGTTCTGGGAAGTCCAGCTTCATCAGTTCAGTCCAGTCGGTGTTTAATGGACGAGTCAGCAACCGGGCCATGGTGGGCTCCTCCTCCACCAGCTTCACCAAGAAGGTATAAATGGAGCACTCATATGTAATTGAGAGCTGAAATTCATTGCTGGTTGTCTTTCTTTGAGCAAGGCAGTGATTCCCTATTAGATTCAGGACGGTGTCTTATCAATAAACGCAAAAAAGGAAAAACACCCAGAGGCTGTTTTCTTTTTCCCAGTGCTTTATTACGTTGTCAAAGTCTGTCCATGTGGCTTATATTATTATCATTATCATTATTATTATTATTATTATTATTGTTATTTTCGTTGTTAAAAATGTATCTCTATTATTATGCAGATACACAGTATTAGCTGAATCAGAGTCAGACTATAGCCAACATTTCTAACTGGTCTGTAAACAATAACTGGCACATTAAAGGGGAAGTCTTTGTTTGGATATGTTATCAAGATATCAACTGGCTGCACCAGAAGCCCCAAAAACACTGGCCATTTCATCAGTAGGCT
Organism: Pagrus major; assembly: GCF_040436345.1. Taxonomy (NCBI): domain Eukaryota; kingdom Metazoa; phylum Chordata; class Actinopteri; order Spariformes; family Sparidae; genus Pagrus; species Pagrus major. Next base: position 24,169,286 of record NC_133225.1, on the reverse strand, counting down.
AACTTGTTGTCAGACAACACCCGATGCTTTCCAAGATTGTTTAAAGATGACAACTGAAATACAACAAAATTAACAAAGATTAAAATTTGGATACAGACAAGACACTGAACAAAGATGTTTCAAGTTTGTTGGACAGTGGCATAAGCCCTCAATCAGTAGGGAGGCTGTTCTCATGCTTTAGGATTCCACCCAGTTAACTTTCTTTCTGTCCGTGTCAGCTGCAGTCCTTCAACATTCGTGGTCAGAAAGGAGAGGATCCTAACAGACTGGTGCTGTGTGACGTTATGGGCCTGGGGGATGGAGAGATGACCGGATTGACCCTCCATGACGCCCTGTCCATCATTAGAGGACATGTACCTGAGGGACACAAGGTAAGCAGGATCAATATTGTTGATTAGTTGTTTGCGTCAGACATCTCAACAACTACTTAATGAACTGGCACAAAATTCTGGTTCTCAGAGGATGAGTCCTAATGATTTTGTGAGCCTCTGACTTTTCCTCTAGCTCCACCGTGAGGTTAAGATTTGTGGTTGTGAGAGAAATGTCTCGACCACTATTGGGTGGATTAGCATGAAATTCAGTAAAAACATTCATGCTTATAATTGTAAGAACTTTGGTGATCCTCTGACTTGTCATCTAGCACCATCATTAGGTCAAATTTTCAATTTTTCCAATTCAACACAGCTGTACCTTGTGTTTAGTGCTAATTATAAAATGCTGGAATGTAACGTGAGTTGTTTTTTGAAAACGATTTGTCATTTTTCCCTTTAGTTTAGCCCAGATCAACCAGTGAGGTCTGAGACTGTGGGCTATGTGAAGAGGCCAAGCCTGAAAGAAAAGATCCACTGTGTGGCCTTTGTGGTGAACGCCTCTAAAATCGCGTGCTACCCCAAAGGCCTCAGCACCACCTTCCAGCAGCTCAGAGAGCACATCAGTGACTTGGGTAAGAAAAGGACAAACAAGCAGCTGCACACACAAATATTTTCACACACAGACACATATTGTTCCTCCCACATCAGTAGCATTTTTGTGTTTTAAGTGAAAACAAAGTGGAACAGCTGTTCTTCTGTCAGTGTATTACTGTGATTTTTGTTTGAATTGTTTTGACATTTAAGTGGTATTGCATCAAAGATTTTACTGACAACTACTAGTTTTTGTTGGACTGATGTGCAGAATGGCGTGGGGTTTGACACTTTTGTTATACAGTACATCTTCTGAAATATATCTTAATTGTCAATAATTTATCCAGAATCAATCTAGAATGTAACAATTAAATGCTGTTTCTGTGATTATTGTGCTGAAACCTTAATAATATATATATCACATTCTGTCCATTAGGTGTTCACCAGGTGGCTCTGCTGACCCACATAGACCAAATTTGTCCAGAAACAGCCAAAGATGTCACCCAGGTTTACAAGAGCCGCATCATTCAGGACATGGTAGGTTTAAATAAACAATACGCTGTTTGAGAAATGTTCATGTATTTGAGGTATTTGACGACCTGAGAATGAGACTCAAAAATCATCCATCTTACTTCAGAGTTGCTTTAAGAGTTTGCCTACATTACATGTGTGGAAAGGGGTGGTAAGGTCAAAACAAATCACAGTAACTAACTGTCTGAACAGAATGTGTCTGCACATTATTTTAGGATTTTGTTATGCTTACATTTCCAAAAATTAGAAACTCTGAGCTATCAGATTCCCTCATGTCTGGATCATTTTGAAACTGAGAGAATATAGGAGATTATTTGGAGAGCATCTTTTCCTGTAAAAAGTCCAGTGGACCGGGTATTATTGGTGTTGTCACAAACTTATTAGTCGGTGGGATAATTTCATCACTGTGGCAACCTTAGTGTCTATGCCCCAATTTGCCATGGCCTTGTTTTCAACCAGCTGCAGAAACTGAACATTGATGATGTGAAAATATTAAAGTCACACGTGTTTGGGTGTGTTTGCAGATGGGTAAAGCTGGAGCTATGTTGGGTATGTCCACCTCCTACATCATCCCAGTGAAGAACTACTCGTCAGAGTTGGACCTGGATGTGAGCACTGACGTGCTTCTGCTTAGTGCTATCGACCACATCCTGCAGTATGCTGACCTGTATTTCCAGGACAATACACCACAATACGAAGACGAATGCATTTGAATAATCAGTTGTAATAGAATGTCAACAGCTCAAGAGCAAGCCCTTATGTGGAGGAATTGAACATATCTGACTTCACTGACCCCTAGTGGCAATTTTAATGCTAATCACAGTGGATTTCATGCATTTTTTAAAAAGCTTTTGCATTTAAACCATGCAAAATTTTACTATATCTTGTCTTTTTTACTCAATTTTAATGGACAAAACTATAAAATATAAAAAATATGTCTGTCATATTTTACTGTTAAACGTGATCTCTGCTTTTTTATCAAGGATGTTGGATCTCATGCTAGAACCAGTGGTATCACCACAGTCATTCTTGAGTGACTCGTACCAGTGGATTCAAAACACCTGCTGCATTCACCAGTTATCTGGTACTTAAAATGTTCTCTTATGGTAGGTAGGAATTAAGTTTCCAAGTGATCTACACCTGTCATAACAGTTTTTCACAGATAGCCTGTCTTTTTCCAAAGAGAGGATATACCTTTTTTAAATAACTTTTGATATGAATTAATTTAAAGTTTACATTTGTTGCTGAAATCAACTAAATAAATAAAAATGCAAACCTAACACTTATCGATTGTGTTTACAATGGCATCATTATCAAGGCTATTGAAGTGTAAAGTGCAACAAGTTTCATACTCATACAGCTGCCTCAGGTCTTAATGCAGTTAGCTCTCCAGGGGAATATCCTCTGTTATATACAGTTGTATAATCTATAATATTCTCTCTTCCAACTCAGTGACGGTCATGTGACATGGATCACTTTGCTTTAGAAACATGATTTATAGCAACAACTGTAACAGTTCTGTATTTCAGTAAAAAAAAATAAAACAAATAGAAACACCTGGTGGGCCAAAACAAACCTTATGGCCGGCAAATTGTGGCCCATGGACTCCACGTTAGGCAACCCTTGGTTTCCACCAAGTGGGCAGGTTCAGTTAAGTTAATTTATAATTAGATGGTAGGTACCAAAAAAAAAACAATGCTTTGGGCAGTCCTGTTTTTTCATTACCCTTCTGTGTAGTTATCTAGCACACTGAGATACTTAAAGGTGGAGTTGACACAATCCTGTATCTGCACACAGATGCAGGATTTCCCAAACACCTGTCTTGCTGTCTGCAGCCTTTTCTCAAGCTTGTTTCCTTGTTACAACCACATGTGTGCAGTGCACAGGGAGTGTGTGGTCAAGCAAGAGAGCGTGCAGAAAAGAGACAAGGTAAGGAATTTGTATATGTTGTTAACTGGGCAGTTAAGGTCACAGTGTGTCTGTTAATAAAAACAGCAGCTGTTGTTTCCCAGCTGCTAGAAAAGTGAAAGGTGTTACTCCCAAAGCCCTTGTGCACAACTGCACTACATTTAGGAGTACTGTCTGTGGTGGAAACACAAAACAGATCTCACGTTTAGGTAGTTGCCATGCATTACACACTGGTTCAGAGGAAACTAAACTGAGAGTACTTTAGTGGAAACAAGTAATTGTGTGTGCCAAGTAGTTAAGTGCTTGGTCCGGTGGCATACCAAGTAATTGAAGTAAAGATACATTTGTTTTCAGCTAGAGTTTCACTGAAAGCTCTCTTTAAACATGAGTGATTTTTACCAGTTGGAACAGCGTCTGCTGATGATGTTTTCAGATTGTGAGTCTGTGTGTCATGGCAAAATGTGGTCCTTTTTGTAGCAGGAACCTGATTATTTTGTAGCAGGATTTTGAGTAATTTGCCAGGTGTCTGTGGACAGATTTTTCTCAGCACAATAGCTTACCAACTGTGCAGAATAGAGTCGCAAATATTTACAAGTGTGTAGTTAAGATCAAAATGAAGGCTGGGTTCAAAGACAGGTGTGGTCTGGCGTAGTGAGAAGTCATGGGTTGGAATCCGAACCTGGTCTCTACTTATATTATGTTCAGAACACACAGCAAATTTCTTTATTCAGAGACAAATTTACATTTTAATTTGAAGGCAAAACCAATTTAGTCTGCAGACTTCCAGTTTGATTTTCTGCCAGATCTGCCAGAGAGCAAGGTTCAAGGTTCAGATTGATTTATTGTTCAATATACAACACAGGGTTGCATGATGAAATCAAAGTTTGTAACTCCTACATGCAACTCGAACATCGGACATACAGTAACCACCATTAAAGGTGGTCACATCCTTGAACTATCTGGATAAGAAGGAGGTAAGGATAATATTAAAGGATTTCAGATTTTGTCATACTCTAATGTAAAGTTAGCCAATGGGATTTGTAAGGCTTCATTGATTTTTGAGACTGAGGAATGGCACAGTTGTGACTTAGTTCAGGTGTATTTTTCTGCAACAAACTAAACTTGGACGCCCTACAAATCAAGGGCCTACCCCACCCTTAAAGTTGGCAGGCCTATCAAGGTGTGGCAAACCTTTTGTAATTTTTTTTGTTGTTGGTTTTTGTTTGTTTTTTGAGAGTCTTTTTGAGAATCTGCCATGGTTGCTGAAATACAGGACATCTGATGTTTAAGATAAGACTTTTTTTGCACATTTCAGTAAATGGAGAGATGAAACTAAGATACATCTGAGGAGGAATAGAGGAGCAATCCAAAGTAAATTAAATAACAACTTTATTTTATATATTATGTTCTTCAAGACTGAATATTTGATTCAAGTGAAAAAGGTATTATAGCATTTAATTAAAAACATTTCACAAGTAGGGGTTTTAAACTTTGATACAGTGAAAACATGACATTTCTAGTTCTGGTTTATTCAGTTCACTCTTGGCTGACACAGGACATGGTATGGCCTGCTTGTGGCTCAGATCTGGGAAACAAGTGTGGACCACCCATGTCCTGTGGGCCAGATGATTGTTTCTCTTGTTGGGCAGATCTGGGCCACAACAATTTTTCTATCAGAGATGTTGCCCAGTTTTTAAATCTGATGTCTAGAGTACAGGGTAAAATCAGTTTCATTTACCACACCATCCTACAGTATTTTCTTCAATTTTTAAATTCAAGATTTTTACCTCGTTTCCATAAAGTGACAGGTAAACTAATTCATGATCAGTTCTTCTCTGTTAGGTGTGCTCGTACCTCTTGACCTGATAATAAAGTCTGACCTGATAATGAATGAATATGGTAATAAATATTTCTTGTGTTCTTGAATCAGTATTGTTTGTTCAGGAGGATAAGGAGAGTCACTTTTATGACTTTACAAACAACCTTGAACACTGGGTGCGACCATGATGATAGTTATCCAGTGGGATTAACCAAATTCAATTAATCTACATATTCAAGGGTTTTTTTTTGTATCTGTGTGTCTTTGTGTAAATAGACATCTAAGGTTCATTCAGCATTCTTCACACACTTCAGCGGATCAACTGTCACTATGAACCCCAGGCTGACCAAGAGCCAGCAGAGAACGATCTGCTCCCAGCTGGGGAGAGTCAAACTCCAGCTGCTGTACAAGGCCAGCATCCATGGTTTCACCGGAGCAGCCTTCCACCAACGATGTGACACCCGCAGTCCCACAGTGTCTGTGGGCTATAACGTCTCTGGTTTTGTGTTTGGAGGTTACACCAAACAACCTTTCAATCAGTCTGGAGGGTACACATATGATGACCAGGCCTTTCTTTTCACTTTCAGTGGAGAAAAACTCCTCAAATATCCGGTCACTGTTCCCACATATGCAGTGAAAATGTATAGTCACTCAGGTCCATATTTTGGCGAAGCATTGATTCTTGTCAATGGAAATCAGCCTGTAGTCTATAACAATCCAGGAAGGTATTACAGTCCTGCTCACCATTATTGGCACCCATGAAGTTTAAGTACATAATGTGGAATATCTTCTGAAAAAAATGAATCAAGTGAAACATTTTTTTTCTATAGAGAACTCGTGTTTGATACAAAAGAGCAAATGATAAACAACAATATAAAACAATTAACAATGGGAGGAAAAAATAGAAAAACTTAAAGCTTGCTGTGTCACTGGTATTGGCACCCTTTGCTGTAAATCAGTATGGAAACACATTGTGACTCACCTGTGGTAAATCACAAATGAGAATCACCTGTGATAAATTGTCTGTGCCCATGTGACATGAATTAGCCAATGAATGATGACTTCTGTGTTTTAAAAAGCCATCTGTTATCCCCTGTTCCTTTGTCACAATGGTGAAGACAAAGGAGCTGTCTGAGGACATCAGAAGTGCGATAATTGGCAAACACAAGACCTCCAAAGAGTATAAGGCCATCTCCAAAGACCTTGGTGTCCCTGTTTCAACAGTGCGTAATGTTATTAAGAAGTTAGCCAAGCATGGAACTGTCAAGAACCTCCCTGGGCGTGGGGGGAAGAGAAAAATTGATGAGAGAAGTCTTCGAAAGTTGGTGCGAATGGTGGAAAAAACACCACGTCAAACATCCAAAGACCTGAAGGCCAACCTGGAACAGTCTGGAGTCATGGTTTCAACAAGTACCATACGCCGCACACTAAACCAAACAGGGCTTCATGGGCGAAGGCCAAGGAAGACATCACTGCTGAGGAAAAGACATAAAAAGGAACAACTAATCTTTGCCAAAGAGTACCTGGACAAACCACAATCCTTCTGGGAAAATGTTCTGTGGACAGATGAAACAAAAATAGAGCTTTTTGGCAATGCACACCAACAGTTTTTTTATAGACGACGCAATGAAGCCTACAAGGAAAAGAACACCCTACCAACAGTTAAGCATGGTGGAGGATCCATAATGCTGTGGGGCTGCTTTGCTGCATCTGGTACTGGAGGCCTTGACCGTATCACAGGAATCATGAAATCAGAGAATTATCAAGAGATTTTAGAGCGAAATGTCCTACCCAGTGTAAGAAAACTTGGTTTGAGTCGAAGATCATGGGTCCTCCAGCAAGACAAAGACCCAAAGCACACATCCAAAAGCACGCAGGAATGGTTGAAAAGGAAAAAATGGACTGTTTTAAAAATGGCCAGCCATGAGTCCTGATCTCAATCCGATCGAAAATCTTTGGTATGAGCTGAAATCTGCCATTGGGGAAAAGAAACCTGCAAACGTTCAAGAGCTTGAACAATTTGCAAAGACAGAGTGGGAGAAAATACCAGCTGAGAAGTGCAAGAAGCTTATAGAAGCGTATAAGAAACATTTGGAGGCTGTCATCACTGCCAAAGGGTGTGCAACCAGATATTAAAGAGGGGTGCCATTATTACTGCACATGCTGTTTTTTCTGTTTCTTCTTTGAAATTACAATATGTAAGTTGAAAAAACAATTTTCTTTGTTAAACTACTTTGGACCTCCAATTAAAAGATCCTGATGATATAAATTTGGTACATTTCCATTTATTTCTGACGATACTGTAGAGGTTATGCAAAAAATGAAGGGGTGCCAATAATGGTGAGCAGGACTGTACAACTTCAGTGCAGCAGAGATGCATGGCAACGACCTCAACCTGACTGAGTGTGAAGTCTATCAAGTGGAGGGTGAGTTCAATATAAATAAACAGATTTTGTTTTTGTTGTTGTAGCAAATCTGGAAGTATATAATTTTTGTTTAGTCTCTTTGACCCTAAGTTTTGAGTACATGTAAACTCATCACAAAGAGATAAAACAAGGTTGTCTAGGCGGGTTAAATGTTTATCAAATTTGATGAGATCATTGTTTTGTAAAAGTTGTATTTGCTCTTCAACAGAGACCACAGAACTGGAGAAGCCATGGAGGACTATAATCTGGGAATCTGAGTAAGATGGAGAGAGCCGCCATCCTGCACACAATGCTATTAACATGCTTCATTATAATCATCATCATTATCTTAATCTTACTACGACCTGCCCTCTCATTTTCAAGAGAGAGAGACCATTATATTATACTATTTTATAAGCTAGGTTCTATACTATACTATAACATGCTGTGCTATGATATGCTATAATATAGCATATATAGTATATGCACTATACTATACTACACACACTGTACTGTACTGTACTGTGCTATAAGATACAAAACTGTACTGGACTTTACTGTACTATACTGTATTGTGCTGTGCTGTGCTGTGCTGTGCCGTGCGGTGCGGTGCGGTGCGGTGTGGTGCGGTACGGTATGGTACTGTACTGTACTATACCGTACTATACCATACTATTCTATACTACACTATACTATACTATACCATGACATGCAATACTGCTATGCTCGACTGGGCATGCTATACCAGTTATTTTAGATTATGAAAGACTCATCATAATCATCATTTCTTTACCCAGAACAAAGACTGCTACTATCACAGAGGTCAACTGGCTGTGCACAAAAAATATCTTTAAGAACCAGCCAAAAAAACAACACTCACCCTTCTCCTAGAAAAATAAAAGTTACTCATCAGCTCTGTCCTCTTATGCAGGACTAGGGATACGCTGATGGAGAGTATTAAGAGCTATAAGCCGACAGTCAGCTCTGTGTCTCAGGTTCGGATTCTGCTCATTGGACCAGTAGGAGCTGGAAAGTCCAGCTTCTTCAACTCTATTAACTCTGTATTCAGAGGCCACGTCACCAGCAAGGCCATCTCTGGCAGCTCCAGCACCAGCCTCACCACACAGGTCAGTTCCTGACAGTTTATGATTTCTGTTTGTATTGACTTACTTCAAAACGTATGTCCTGCCCTGTCACCATTTTGTGAGTTGCTACTCCTTCACTTTGTACAAGACAGTTTCGCTCCTACTCTTTGAAAGCTGGGCGAGAAGGAAAGCCTCTGCCAATCATCTTGTGTGATACCATGGGACTGGAGGAAAGCACAGGTGCGGGGCTCAATATAGAAGACATCAGCAACATCCTTAAAGGTCATCTGCCAGACCTTTATCAGGTACAGCTTTTTGTCACATTGAGCAGGATATTGAATGTAAGAGCCATTGATGTTGTTTTAAATGTCTCTGTCTTTCCCCTCAACTGTGTGACTCAGTTCAACCCCTCTGCTCCGCTGCATTCGGAGGCCCACGGCTATCGCAAGTCTCCAGCGCCCAAGGACAAGATCCACTGTGTGGCCTTCGTTGTTGATGGCTCCAAAGTCTCCATCATGTCAGAGGAGCTGGAGAAGAAGCTGGACGCTGTCCGCCAAAAGGTCAACTTAATGGGTCGGTAAAGTCTAGTCCCACTTATTATACTGAAGACGTACATGCACATTCATTATGAGTTAACACTTAAAGTACAGTATTTTAGAAGAGCAACAACAATATGTTGACAGCCTGATACCTACATCTACAACATTTTAAAAATCTTCTTTCTGCTCTGGTGTTTTCAGGGATTCCTCAGCTGGTCCTGCTCACTAAAGTAGATGAAGCTTGTCCTTTAGTGACAGAGGATGTGAGAAACGTTTATAAGAGTTACTACATTAAGCAAATGGTGAGAATTTTATTTTAAAGAAAAAATGCTATAGGATTTGTTATACTGTAGGTTTGCAGTTATTTTATTCAGATAGATTCGAATGACTTGCCTGGTGTAGGATTGGCTTAATTTTCTTTTGAGTCCTTACAGCATGGTGCCACATTAGAAACTTAAAAACCTGAAGTTATATGGGAGATCAGACCTTAATGGCTCACGTGTATTGTAATACTTGTGTACAAATGCACGATTGAGATGGCAGGTTATAAAAACAATATATTTCTTATATATAAATCATGTGAATTTCTTTAAAAGTTAGTTGTCTATAATGGGTCAGAAATATTAGTTAGTAATGGGGAGCCACAACCAAAACAAACACTACCAGTATAACAATCTACCTTTACGAAGTTGAAAAGACAAAATTTAGCTGCAATTTACAAAAGTTGGCACAATTCTCTGGAGTCTTAAGAAAGTAATAAACAACCCTCATCTGAGCCTTTTGTGATCCAGATGCAGGAGGTCAGCACTCGGCTCGGTGTGCCTCTGTCCTGTGTTGTTCCGGTAAGGAACTACAGCGAAGAGTTGGAGTTGGACCCAAACTGCGATATCCTGCTGCTCAACGCCGTCAAGCAGATCCTTCGCTTCGCTGATGATTACTTCGATGAGATCAATGACCGCAGGGCCAGTTCTGGCCTGCTATGTTAGGGTCAGCTGATAGAAATAATATTACTTGAGAGAGAAAGAGTCTGCAAGGGACCAAAATAGTAGCCTATAATTGTAATGGGATTGTACTTTGTGATGTTTCCTTTTAGCCTTGTAGGTTTTGGACATTTTATTTTATGCTTTAAAATATATATGCTTATAATAAAAAAACAAAATACGGGAATACACGTAAACAAAAATAGAAAGTTTTAGGGAAAAAGTTTCACATTGTTTCCAAAGCTTATTACTTTGTTTTTATTGCTTAGGCCTAATGAACTGAGTGATTTAAATAGAGACTTAAAAGACATAAAGAATAATGAAAGCATCCATATTAATGGTTGTTACAGTATTTAAAACGTTTTGAGGCATCTCCTGGTCACCCATTGTAGCCCTATGTTTAATGTTACAACACTATGAATCCTAGACCTGAGCTGCACCTCCAGTTGGCTTAAGAAAATGTGAGCTTTTCTTTTTAACTGTGTTTCTCTGTGATTTTCTCCCAGATTCAGTCATAAATTATTTAGGGGGTTAAGGGTGCTATTTTATTTTTCAATTATTAGACTAAAGAATGCAATTTAATGGACCTTTAATCACAAGTTCAAAAGTTTGACTAGCAAACACATTATCTGATATTACTCTTTCCTGCATTATGATATCATAAAAGTTTTGCATCATAATCCTTTTGTTCTTTGTTTCGATCACAACCACAGACAGCAGATTCAGAGCAGTTTACCAGCGCTTATCTGCAATGCCTCATTAAGTCTTAATTCGTGTCCAGAGAGGTATGACGATATTTCAATTTTGGTGGCACCATTGTGAAGGGCCAAAACCGAATCTTAATGGTGGTCCATGGGCCTAAAGTGCACACCTACTGTCTTCTTAAGACAGAGAATGGTTCTAGGCTCTGCCTACCATGCTCAGATTATGACAAAAATTATAATAAGTGATCTTACATACAGACGCGGATTAATGCACAGGCTTCCCTACGCTGCAGCCTAGGGGCCCCACGTGTGGAGGGGCCCTGGCGTCACAGCCGTGGGGGACTTTTAAAACAAGGTGATTTAATCCCCCCGACTTTCTCCTAAGGTATTAAACCGTTGGCCCGCCCTCGCGGTGTACCAGCGTACTAAAATGGAGCGCACCTCAGTCCCCCATACATGAAAACCCATTGGCCAAGTTAGATTGATTGACAGCCATCAAGCCAATCACAGCCATTTGACCAAACCCACTAGTCCCGCCCCCTGGGAAAGTAAACACGTACATGCTGACACGGAGCTGCCGTCACTCGCTGCCGCAGACAGCGAACAGAGCAGAGGTATGAAACGGTTATTTAACTAGTTAATAATGTAGGATTTTGTCTGTAAATAACTAAACTATGTCTTGCTTTGTGGCATGTCCGCTAATATTAAGCAAGCCAGGTGGCAAACAAAGTTAATGCAAGCCAGGTAAAGTTAATGGTAACTGACAGATAGTTTTCTAGAGACATCCACTGATTTTGATATTATTCAACATTATCATTATTCTTTTTGTTAGGAATGCCAAACAGGAAGAGGCAGCAGAAGATTGACTTCTTTTTCAAGTCAAGTTGTCATTTAATTGGAGTTATGTGACAGGAGGGAAACAGAAAGCTAGCTTTCAATCCATAAATGCACTAATTCAATTTTATGGTAGTACATTCATATTCTTGCATTGATGCCATGTAGGTGTTCATTTACGTAACTTAAAGCTATTTGTTGGAGCTCAAAACCTTCTTTTCAATGAATAAAATCTCCTACATCAACTCATCCCTGTTACTGCTCTCAGAAACTAGAAAAGAATAGAAATGAAGACAATGACATGCAATAAAACTATTAAAATCTTACATAATAAGAGGAATAAAATAATATAGAGTACAATAAAGGCTAGGATGAAAGATTAGTTAAAACAGATTAGAACAACAAAATATATGTAAAATAATTAATAAAAAGCAGATAAAAGAACAACAAAAGAATTGAATGTTTCCTAATCAAAATCAAGGCTGTTTGTTCTAAGTTTACATGTTCAGGAATATTAACATTGAGTTCTTTATGTAGGATGTTTCTGAGGAAGGGAAGTTCAGGAGTCAGGACAAAGGAGAGCATGGAGAAGATGAGGGAGAGAACAGGAGAGAAGTTGGAGAGAAGACAAGAGGAGGAGAACACAAAAGAAGGAGAAGGGGAGAACATGAGAGAAGGAGAGGGAGATAACACAAGAGAAGAGGGAGGAACACAGTGTTCTTGCCAATTTCACTCACTCACACTTGTTCTTTAATAAGACATTAATTTCTTAATACCATGGTATGTGATTGCTTGTGAATATATAATATCTTAGGTTAAAGAGCGTTGTGCTATAATGTACATTTTGAATGCAATATTATTGGCATATCCTAGTGAAGAAAATCTAGAAATGCATCGCATTAGTTTTGGAGACTGAAACAGGGGCCAAAGGTGGTTGCGGTGCTCATGTGCTACCCCAGAACCCCCCCCCCCCCCCACACACACACACACACACACACACACACACACATTTAAAATGGCTGCTCCACCCCTGTGGAGGGGTCCTTGAATTGGTCAGATTATTTTTTAGAAATTTAAATACACTTGTATAATTATGGTACTTGTACAATAATGGAAAAAATCATTGACCTCTATTGGTCCATGGGGTAATAAACAAACAAAACAGCACTGATTGGGCAGACATGGGTCACCTCATCCAATCAAGCTCATCGATTCGATTTGACCTACCTGTGTGCTAACTGGAGTGTATGTGGATCATGTTTGCCAAATATTCTCCTGCACTGTTACACATGGTGCAAAATTAAAAAATTTTCTGGGAGAGCATGATGCATAAGGGGGGGCCCACATAAAAAATAGCCTAGGGGCCCATGACTACCTTAATCCTCCTCTGCTTACATATATAAAGAGCATTTTCACCTCACAAAATAAAACAACATTAACAGCAATTTTAATTAATTTTATAAATTTGATTTCTTACAAACAAAAAAACAAACAAAACCTTATGGAAAACAAACTGAGCCCTGATTTAAAACAATAAGCCTCACTGAAAAAAATAGCTTTAGTATAAGAGTATGATGTATGAGGACAATTGTGTGTCGACTATTGTATTGCTTTGACAAATGGGATTAAAGGAAAATTTGCTTTCTGCTAGAGCTACACTGAAAGCACACTTCAAAAAACGAACAGTGGCAGAGGAGAAGGATTATGTAATTTCTGTCTGGCACAACTGAATTTAGTTTGTGTAAACTTAAAGCTTTATTTGATGCCTGAATTGCATGTGTCAAAATTGACTACATTTGTAGTGTTTATGTGTACTAGAGGATATTTCACATTGACTGAAAGGTTTGCAGTCCTCACTTGTGACCATCTGCATTTTTATTGCAGTTTCCATAAAAATGTAAGATTATTTGAAGGTGCACTATGTCACTTTTTCAGCCTGTCCTCAAAACATCGACATTTTGTATCAATTACATGTAAAATTGCCATGAAATTCAATTACATAAGTTCTATGTAAAGTTTATAATTTGATGAAAGTATTTATATCATGTTAAGTTAATAAGTGAATAAACGAACAACTTAGGCCGCTTAAATTAAGCTAATGCTTTTTTCCAAGTGTTATCTATAAAAGTAATTCACAGGTAATGTATTACTTTGATGGATAATACTTAATAAATGGCTTTAAAGTACATCTAAAGCTCATGTTAGCGTTTGCAAACTACTATTCCACGTATCAAGAGCTCTGTATTTGTTCGTCAAAAAAACCTCATGCATTAAATAACTTTTTATTAAACTAATATTCAAAATATGATTATGACTGAAATGTGCTTTATTTGGAAGCAATTCGTGATGTGACTGACTTAGGCCTACTAATTGCATTAGTTGTGCACTATTAGATGAATCCCCTGCTTCACCGCTCCCCACACCAGCAGGGAGAGCTGAGGTCCAGAGGTTATCGTTTATTCGCTTATTAAGAGGTGAACCGCCTTGGGTGGCTGCCCATATTGCCCATGTGAGGAACCGCCACTGAAAACGAAGGATTTACAGCATCCAGAATACACAGTCAATTGCTGTATTCAGAAACCGTCTTCACTTTTATTTTGAAGGCAACGCCCCTGTTTCGTTTCTGCCAGGTGTGCCATTTGACAGACCTGTTTGACAGACATCCTGTCATTTTTGCCTACACACGTTAACCGTGTGCTCCTTCCTCAACTGTATACAGGAGACGAAGGTAAGGATGAAAAAGATTCAAGGATTTATATTAAGATTTTCTAGTTAACCAGTGACCTTTGAAGGTTTTATTTGATTTGGTGACTAAAGGTTTGGCAGAATTCTAACTTTGTTTAAGTTCATGTTTACAGGTTACTGTTACAGGTTACTGTAAGTTTATGTTAACAGGTTACTGTGTACCTTATTTCTAAACTTCGAGCATACTTCGTCCGGATTACAGTCTACCCCCGAAACTGGAGAGTGTTGATCACCCCATGTATTTTCTTTTGTTTTATTTTATTTTAACCTTGATAGGAACAGATACAAGAACGATGAACTGTTCACTGATTTAAACCGATGGAGACTACGTAAACGTAATTATTAAAAAGTTAATACGATTTTAATATGATTCTAAAAGAAATTGGCAATAGTGCAAAGATGTTAAAACACATTTTGACAAAAACCCTTGTGTCTTATTATCGCGGCTGCAGTCTGTAATAATTTAGGTGTGGCAAACCGTTCCCAGGAAATCGAAAGTTATTGTAAAGCCTAATGTAGGCACGAGCTCTCAGGGTGTGTGTTTCTTTTGAGAGAAAATATTTACAGGTTCCGTCAGAATCTGTGCCAAGGTTGCTAAATATGCAGGACATCCAGTGTTTAAAAATAAGACTGCTTTTTGAATGTTTCATTAAATATAGAGTTTGTAATATCTCCCATGTGTTGGAAACAACATTTCTACAAATAAGGCCTTTAAACTTTGATACAGGGAAACATTTGTTGCTCTTTAATTTATATGTATATTTGATGACAGCAGCTACTGGACCAACTTACATATGCACTGTGTTTATAACACAATTCATCAGTTAGAACGTTTATCAACAACAAGTAAATTAATGTTTCTTCTGATCCACTCATTCCCAGTTCAGAAATATATAGGATGAACTAAACTATATTTTGAATTTAAAATATGGGTAAGTTTGTAATGTTATTGTTTGAATGGTTATTTTATTGCTGTTTGTTTTTGTAGTTTAGTGATGATTTTATCAGTGTTTTTATTTTTTTGGTAATTGTGTTCTTTTTTAGTACTAATAGTTTTCACTGAGATAATTTCAAAGATCATTCAGTATTTGCACCACAGACCTTTTCCATCATTACTCTTACATATATTTAAAAAAAAAACATTTACTAAGTACTGAGTACTACAGTTAAGGAGATATTGGGAACTGACTGAAATAAAGACAACCTACATTATATCCTGTACTTTTAATGATTCTGTGTACATCTTTTTGTATTTCAGACTCCAAAGTGAGTAAACAGCAAAGGGTTTCTCAGCATCCTTTACACATTAGAAAACCATCTGTCCACTATGAACCCCAAACTAACCAGAAGCCAGCAGAGAACGATCTGCTCCCAGCTGGGGAGAGTCAAACTCCAGCTGCTGTACAAGGCCAGCATCGATGGTTTCACCGGAGCAGCCTTCCACCAACGATGTGACAACCGCGGGACCACAGTGTCTGTGGGCTATAACGCCTCCGGTTTTGTGTTTGGAGGTTACACCAAACAACCTTTCAGTCAGTCGGGACAGTATGTGAATGATGACCAGGCCTTTCTTTTCACTTTCAGTGGAGAAAAGCTCCTCAAATATCCGGTTACTAGTCATGCTCATGCAGTGAAAATGATTGGTAACTCTGGTCCATATTTTGGAGAAGCATTGGTTCTTGTCAATGGAAGCCAGCCTGTTGTCTATAACAATCCAGGAAATTGTTACAACTTCAATGCTGCAGAGATGCATGGCAACGATCTCAATCTGACTGAGTGTGAAGTCTATCAAGTGGAGGGTGAGTTCAATAAAAATAAACACGTTTTTTTTCTTTTGTTGTTGTCATAAATCAATTAGCGATCAGTTTTGTTTTTTCCCTTAAACTCCCAACACTGTGTTGGCCCACAGGTGATTTAGGATTTAAAGTGAATGTAAACCCAACACAAAGTAAACAAAAACAATACATTTATCAAATTTGATGAGATCATTGTTTTGTAAAAGTTGTATTTGCTCTTCAACAGGGACCACAGAACTGGAGAAGCCATGGAGGACTGTAATCTGGGAATCTGAGTAAGATGGAGAGAGCTGCCATCCTGCACACAATGCTATTAACATGCTTCATTATAGTACAGTATATTTTATTGACCTCAGACAGATAATCATATTGAGATCTGCCGCCATATAATTTTCAAGAGAGATCACTATACAATATGATACGACACGATACAATATGATACAATACCATACTATACTTCCATATACAATATGACACAAAGTGATGATCTGAAAAGACAGCAGAATGTGTAAATCAAGATGACGTTATAATGAACATACAGTATATTACTGTGGCCCTAAGGGTCAAAACACATCAAACACAGCAACATTTGGGATTAAGGAAAAGGTGAGACAACACTCCTTGCCTGTGATTGGACAGAACCCAAGTCACTGCCGAAATTCAATGTCATTTCCTGTTTCTATTGTGAACTACGGTCAGCCTCATTCCTAATTGTTTCAAGCCTGTTTTCAGAGTTCCACGTGACATTTTAAAGGGATAGCTTGTGAATTGGGGCTGTATAATGTTTATAGTCGTTGTACTACCTACAGTAGATGGTCATCAGCATGCCCCCAGTTTGGAAAAGCAGCAGAAGTACAGGAGTAGGAAGCTAAGCAATGTACTGCTGACTGGGGCCGCAGCAAAACATAATTTTCCCCCCTCAAAAAGGCCTATCTAAAAAAATTTAAATCAGCGTACACTTTATTAGAACATCTTCACGATTTTATATTGCAGTCAGACAGCAATCTAAAGCTGGTATATCCATCTATACTCTCTCTCAAACAACCAGACTCCTTTGATAAAAACAATAATTTTAGGCTTGCAGAATATGTGAGCTGCTGATCTATCGCTGCCTTGATCAGTCGATTTGTTTTTTGTTATTGTGTACCTTTGGGTTTTAAAAGGGTTAGTGCATTGCTTAGTTTCCTAAGATAATACAGTGACTATGTTTGAATGGCAAACGTTTGCCGAAACATGTCATCTGAAATTTTTTTTCAGGCTAAAAACAACAAACAAGTTATTCAGTCAATGAAAAAGTCATTTATCTTTACTTGTTCCTGCAGGACGAGGACAGAGCTGATGGAGAGTATTAAGAGCTACAAACCCACAGTCAGCTCTGTGTCTCAGGCACAGGTTCTGTTCATTGGACCAGTTGGAGCTGGAAAGTCCAGCTTCTTCAACTCTATTAACTCTGTATTCAGAGGCCACGTCACCAGCCAGGCCATCTCTGGCAGCTCCACCTCCAGCCTCACCACACAGGTCAGTTCCTGACAGTTAATGATTTCTGTTTGACTGATTTTAAAAATGAAAATTCTGCCCTGTCCCTGTTTTGTGATTTGTTATTCCTTCACTTTGTACGAGACAGTTTCGCTCCTACTCTTTGAAAGCTGGACGAGAAGGAAAGCCTCTGCCAATCATCTTGTGTGATACCATGGGACTGGAGGAAGGCACAGGGTCTGGGCTTAATATTGATGACATCAGCAACATCCTTAAAGGTCATCTGCCAGACCGATATCAGGTACAGCTTTTTGTTACATGGAGCAGGATATTGAATGTATGAGCCATTGATTTGGTTTTAGTTAACTCAAACTGTCTCTGTCTTTCCCCTCAACTGTGTGACTCAGTTCAACCCCTCTGTTCCTCTGGATTCGGAGGCCCTAGGCTACCGTAAGTCTCCAGTGCTCAAGGACAAGATCCACTGTGTGGCCTACGTTGTTGATGCCTGCAAAGTCTCCATCATGCCCACAAAACTGGAGGAGAAGCTGGAAGCTATCCGCAGAAAGGTCAACTTAATGGGTCAGTTAATATACATTCATGCACACTCTTAGAAAGTAGCAGTATGGGTGTCTGCTTTCTCAATGTCAGCATAGTACAACATACATGCTACAGCACACATACAAGTTTCTGCCAACAATCCACAGAGATGCTCTGTATTTTATAAATGGTAAAATTAGTTGTCCAACAATGCAAAATGATGATGACTAGTAAGTGTCTGAAAGCTTACCAGGGTAACCCAGAAAACACTTTTAAAAAAATGACAATAATCCGGATGCTTTCATTATTCTGTATACAACATTTTTTATTCACAAACAGAGAATTTTCTAAATCAAAGACTGAAGTCTTAGGACACTACTCTTTTAAGCAGATCACTCAGTTTATTAGACAACAAAAAAAATATGAAATATGAAACTTTTTCCCTGAAACCTCTGACTGAATATGTTTTCATCTGTGTTTATATGTACTCCTGGTCTTTGTTTTTATTACGAGGATATATGTTTTAAAACATCAAATTAAAGGTCTCAAACTTACAAGCCGAAGTGGAACATCACAAAGTGCTGTCCCATTCCTTCTTATACCATTTCAACCCCTTCCAGACTCTCACTCGAACACTAACTAGCTGATGTCAGCCTAGTCTGTGAGGGCTTAAGCCTTTAGGGGGACATTGGGATCAGGCCATTGATTCTAGTGTTTGTTATATAGGCAATAGTGAATCAGTAAACAAGAGATTGATTTTAGATACATAGATTTCCCTTAAGAAGGTATTGTTTTAAGAAAAGTTATAAAAAGAAACATATATTTGTTAGAATTGCGATTAAACGGCATTTAAATTGCAACAGATTTTTATTTTTACTTTAGAAGAGGCCCCATGATATTTTGACAGGCTGATACCTAAAAATCTCCAGCATTTTGGAAATGTTCTTTCTCTCTGGTGTTTTCAGGGATTCCTCAGCTGGTCCTGCTCACTAAAGTAGATGAAGCCTGCCTTTTGGTGAAAGAGGACGTGAGAAACGTTTATAAGAGTGACTACATCAAGCAAATGGTGAGGATTTTATACAGAAGAAAAAATGCTATAGGATTTGTTTTATTTGAGGTTTGTAGTGTGTTTTTAGGCCTCAATTGATACGTTTAACTGACAAGCCAGTCAAAGTCTGTCCATCAGTGTGTGTAATTTAATTTAGATAGATTCCAGTACTTGACTGGTGTAGGATAGGCATCGTTTATTCCAGAGTTGAAAGGACAAATCGAAACAAATTTAGCTGTGATTTTACAAAAGTCTGCACAATTTTTCAGTAATCTTTGGAGAAAAACTAAACTATAAATCACCCTCATCTGAATTTTTTGTGATCCAGATGCAGGAGGTCAGCACTCGGCTCGGTGTGCCTCTGTCCTGTGTTGTTCCCGTAAGGAACTACAGCGAGGAGTTGGAGTTGGACCCAAACTGCGACATCCTGCTGCTCAGCGCCGTCAAGCAGATGCTTCGCTTCGCTGATAATTACTTCGATGAGATCAGCGACCAATTCAGCAACCTTGAAGTCAAAAAATGATAAGCATTTGTTCAGCAGATATAATAACCTGAACATCTGTAATGAAATGTCCCTCAAAATGATCCATCCATTTACCAGCACTGCTCCTCTTCCTTAGTCTTTTCCAAGCACCCCTTGCAGTGCTGGGAGATGTAGTGCCTCTAGTATGTCCTAGACCTAGCTGCACCCCTAATTTCTGGCTTCAGTGAGCTGTTCTCATTTTGATTGTGTCCCTTCGCTGCGAAATATTAATATTTTTTTTCATTTTCTTTCATTTGGCATTAAGTTTTTCACCATTATCCTTTTATTGTTTGTTTCATGTGATTAACATGACAGTCACAGTCAGCAGATTCAGAGAAGTTTATCAGCTCTCACTGATTTGTGAACCGAGAAGAATCCTGATTTTTGAACCTTGGTGGTGACAAATAGGATAAATCCAATAATCTGAGTCCTAGTCCTCTAAAAAGAGTCTCATTTTGTTCTCCTCAGTTTTAATGTAATATCAGTTGTTGTGTCAGCGTATTACAAGTTATGACTGCTCTGTGTTCACATGGTACATGTGTGACTAAATTATAAGTTATAGATAATTGAAATAGACCATTTGGGTTTATTCCAACTGTATTTCCACTTTACACTGTTACATACACTTTGGGTTTTGGTGTTTTGCGTCTGTTTCCCTACAGTGTTTGTCAGGAAAACAACTTTGCAGGTGGTCGGATGGTTGTATTGGCAGGTAATCTTTATTATTTCTGTGTTGCATGTTCTGTACATTTAACTTTACCTACTAGTTATAAATACACTCAATAACAATAAAAGCTCTTGTTGACCAGACCAGATGTGGTGGAGCATTTAGAAACTCTTGCTTTTATTGATAACTCCCAAATCATGTTGATGAAGGTTCTCAGTCATCCGGGACATGGTGGTTCTAAGTGCTGTTTCACCTCTCAGGCTTCTTCAGTTCTAACTAACTGGAGGGGAGTCACAGGCTTTAAAACTTAGGCCGGTTGTGGCCCTCAGGACTCTGAAACTCAGAGCTCACACACGTCCTTAACGACTCTGTACAGCACTTACTGCTCCTAAATTAGTTCATTCTGTTTAGTCATTTGCAATTGAACAGAAACTCAACGTGCATGAATGAACACAAAATATGAATGCAGGTCAGACAGTTACTGTACAGCAAACAGTGTTGAAGTCAGACCAGCTGACTCCCTTTGTAACTGGACTTTGGTGCAGCAAACTGTTAACTAAACACAGTCACACCTCTAATCTCACTCACCACCTGATTCTGAGTGGATTGTACTATAAATTGGCAGCTGCCCTCAATAATCATAACAATCATGCTCTGTGGTTGGGAACTTGTAAACAAACAGCCTGAAATAGTTATTTAAAACATAATTAAATAGACCATAGGACTGTTTAGTCAGTCATTTGTTGCTTTCTATGCTATTGATGCAGTATTTCCTCCAGTGGAGCTGCTCAGTGGCCACCAGCGAGAGGAGAGTGGTCATACTGGGAAGCTGATGAACTGCAAACTCTTTTAACAGGGTGTATGTCCGTTTAATGCAGTAACGATGTCATGCTGTTTCGGTCTGACGGGAAAACGAAAGTTAAAGTGTGTCTGTCAAGGCAGCTGAAGTATAGGCTACGTATGATACCCTTCAAAATAAAATGATTATTTGTGTGTTAAATTTTGGACCAAATGCAGACAAGTGAAAATAAGGAAAACATTTGAGATGTAAATAAGGGGGAAGATGACATAAACTCAATATTTTGGGAATGCACTATTGCCATGCATGCTGTTGTATGTATTTTCATCACTGGTGAAGGGCCATAAGTATGATTTCCAGTTGTAGTAAGAAGAGTAGACTGAATAATACACTTTTGCCTTAAAAATACTTCTATTTAAAGCTTTTTTGTGAGTCTTGATGTTTCTCATCTCCTCAGTCTTCATACTGATAATGAAAAGGCTCAGGTTTCTTGAGGAGAACTTGTTGGTTCAGATTTTCAGGAAGCAAAGAAGTAATATTGCTTTCTTCCCAACAACAACACAACAAACATGGAACACACTGGACAAACAAACACTAGTCCTCTTGAGGAAATGGTTTGAAAACTCCAAACATGTATAAAATATGTTGTTTTATTCAACCCTCTGACTTTCCAAATGGCACTTATCACACCTGTTGTCCCAGATCAGGATACACCCAAGGATGAGGCTCTGGTCTTATCTGATCATTTAAATCTAGATGAAGACGTGAAGTATTTTCAGGAACACGTGTCACCACAGCTCGAAGGGCCATGGCAAATAAGGGAGAGGCACCAAAGATGCATTTAAATCTATTTACAGATTTATTTACAAACATAAATTGAATTACAAAAGAGATGTGGATGGCAGAAAAGTCAGTGGTGTATACTCCTGTCGCTCTATGCCTGAGAGCCTAAAGTTTCTTCCTTTGTTCATTTTAAACAAATCAGTAGTCTACAATTAGAAATAGCAATTTACTAAGATTTTTTATTATTATTTGAAAAGAGAAGGTTAAATCAGACTTAAAAGCTGAGATCCTGTTAATAATCCATCCCATTCTTGAAAAATGACACTTCGAGTCAACGTTACGCTCTTATTTTGAAGGCCATCTTCCGGTCGAATTCATGCTGACTGCCTGTGTGCCTGAGTCTGCTGCATCAGGTAACAACAGCCTCCATCCTGTGCACATCTTCATCTCCTGGAAAGTCGTTCAGCTGCTTCTTCCAACAAAAGAGGTAAAACTGAAATATTAGTTTTAAATTCTTTTGCCAAACTTCCAAATGAAATTGCTGCCTGTCCTACTAGAAGATGTGTATCTAGTAGTTCTCATATTATAGACTGAAATGCCAAAGTGCGCATATACATTTAATTTAAATGCTGTATGGGCTGTGTGTTGGACTGACGGCTGTTTGGCTGAAATGTTCATCTTTATTTTCTGTTTTAGTTTTGGCTAATTTAAGTAAATGGTGACTGTTCAGTTTCACTTCAGTTAGACAGTATTTTATTACTATACTCTGAAAAATGCATATTTTATCCTACTTTAGACAGTGTGTATATATATGTATATGTGTATATATATATATATACACACATATGATATATATATATATATATATACATATATATATAAAGCACATTTTTTTAATTTTTTTTAATTTGATTTCTTATTTTGTTAGAAACATCTTGTGCGCCAAACCAAACCTTATGGAGCACAAACTTTAGGCAGCCCTGATTTATACCAATAAGCCTCACTGAAAAAATAGCTTTAGTATAAGACTATGATGTATGAGGCTAAATTGTGTGTCAAGTATTGTATTGCTTTGATAAATGGGATTAAAGATAAATGTAGTGGCAATCTAACTACAAAAAAGGCCACATGAGGGAATCTGAAGTCATTTCCAACTCATGGTGGTGTGTAAAAAATGAAGTCCTCCATGGGAATGAGTTTGACACTTTATTAACTTTAGATCTTTAAAAAACACCTACAAAAAGCCGGGTGCCAACAGACTTAAACGAGCTCATACAAAGACTGTGATACAAAACTCATTCAGCTATCACACACACACATACACGGTTGAAAAACTGTGTGGCTTCCCTGATAGTGATTCCCTGCCACTCCTCTGTTGTGTCTCCCTCACCTAACCTTTGTGTGACTGATCAACCTCCCATGCCCACAGGTGTGCAGGTAACCCATATTAACCATAGTGCCTCACCACTGACACACCCACATTCATTCATTCATTCATACACACACACACACACACACACACACACAAATCCAAATTGGCTACAACAGTAAATTTGCTTTCTGCTAGAGCTACGCAGAAAGCACACTTTAAAAAACGAAGGATTTTTACAGCATGCAGAATAGCTACACAGTAAATTGCTGTATTCCGAGACAAACTTCACTTTAATTTTGAAGGCAACAGCGGTTTCGTTTCTGCCAGGTCTGACAAATGGCACACAAACCGCCTAGAGAGGGGGTTGTAGCCGATTCCGTGGTCTGTCCAGGGACCATGGTCTCTGGACAGACCAGTGGTTACTGCCACTAGGGGCGCTAGAGACACTGGTCGCGACCAGCTCATCAGTGGTCGCGTCCAGTTGCTCTGTGGCACCGACCAGCTGGTCTGTGGCACCGGCCAGCTGGCAGGGACCAGTGGTCACAACCACTAGGGGCGCTAAAGATACTGGTCCTGACCAGCTCCTCAGTGATCTGCCCTGTGGTCCCTGTGGTCTGTGAAGCGGCTTTAGTATTTTCTCCCCTTTCTGGTCGTTTTTGCAGCACTGTTAGCTTGATAAATGTCGGAGATCATAATCTTTTGTCTATAAAATACACTATATCAGAATTATTATGATTAATATTGTTATTATTATTGATTATGAAGATCCCTGTGGTCAGGACCAGCTGGTCTCTGGCACGGACCAGTGGTCACAACCACTAGGGGCGCTAAAGATACTGGTCCTGACCAGCTCCTCAGTGATCTGCCCTGTGGTCCCTGTGGTCTGTGAAGCGGCTTTAGTATTTTCTCTCCTTTCCGGTTGTTTTGGCAGCACTGTTAGCTGGATAAATGTCAGAGATCATAATCTTTTGTCTATAAAATACACTATATCAGAATTATTATGATTAATATTGTTATTATTATTGATTATGAAGATCCGTGGGGTCAGGACCAGCTGGGAAAAAACACAATGAGAAAAGGGAGAAGGTGTATTAAATGTACAAGAACTACTCAAAGACCACTCAGTAAGACAACAGGCAGATGACAAGGACCACAAGACAGACCGGTGTCTTTAGCACCCCTAGTGGTAGTGACCACTGGTCCGTGCCAGAGACCATGGTCCCTGGACAGACCACGGAATCGGCTACAACCCCTGCTGACCGCCTGGCTGACAGACATCCTGTCATGTTTGCCTACATACCGTTAAACGTGAGCTCCTTCCTCAACTGTATACAGGAGAAGGAGGTAAGGATGAAAAAGATAATCAAGGATTCATATTAAGATTTTCTAGTTAGCCAGTGACCTTTGAAGGCTTTATTTGATTTGGTGACTAAAGGTTTGGCAGAATTCTAACTTTGTTTAAGTTCATGTTTACAGGTTACTGTTACAGGTTACTGTAAGTTTATGTTAACAGGTTACTGTGTACCTTTTTTCTAAACTTCGAGCATACTTTGTCCAGATTACAGTCTACCCCTGAAACTGGAGAGTGTTGATCACCCCATGTATTTTGTTTTGTTTTATTTTAACCTTGATAGGAACAGATACAAGAATAATGAGCTGTTCACTGATTTAAACCGATGGAGACTACGTGACTACGTAATTATTAAAAAATTGATACGATTTTAATATGATTCTAAAAGAAATTGGCAATAGTGCAAAGATGTTAAAACACATTTTGACAAAAACCCTTGTGTCTTATTATCGCGGCTGCAGTCTGTAATAATTTAGGTGTGGCAAACCGTTCCCAGGAAATCGAAAGTTATTGTTAAGCCTAATGTAGGCACGAGCTCTCAGGATGTGGCAAACTTCTTTTTTTCTTTTGAGAGAAAATATTTACAGTTTCCGTCAGAATCTGTGGCAAGGTTGCTAAATATGCAGGACATCTCCCATGTGTTGGAAACAACATTTCTACAAATAAGGCCCTTAAACTTTGATACAGGGAAACATTTGTTGCTCTTTAATATATATGTATATTTGATGACAGCAGCTACTGGACCAACTTACATATGCACTGTGTTTATAAGACAATTCATCAATTAGAAAATTTATCAGCAACAAGTAAATTAATGTTTCTTCTGATACACTAATTCCCAGTTCAGAAATATATAGGATGAACTAAACTATATTTTGATTTTAAAATATGGGTAAGTTTGTAATGTTAATGTTTGAATGGTTTCTTGCTGTTTGTTTTTGTAGTTTAGTGATGATTTTATCAGTGTTTTTATTTTTTGGTAATTGTGTTCTTTTTTAGCACTAATAGTTTTCACTGAGAGAATTTTAAAGATCATTCAGTATTTGCACCACAGACCATTTCCATCATTACTCTTACATATATTTTAAAAAAAACAAAAAAACATTTACTGTACTGTAAATGAGTGCTACAGTTTAGGAGATGTTGGGAACAGACTGAAATAAAGACAACCTACATTATATCCTGTACTTTTAATGAATCTGTGTACGTCTTTTTGTATTTCAGACTCCAAAGTGAGTAAACAGCAAAGGTCTTCTCAGCATCCTTTACACACTAGAAAACCATCTGTCCACTATGAACCCCAAACTAACCAGAAGCCAGCAGAGAACAATCTGCTC
Source organism: Pagrus major (assembly GCF_040436345.1). NCBI lineage: Eukaryota > Metazoa > Chordata > Actinopteri > Spariformes > Sparidae > Pagrus > Pagrus major. Next base: position 24,143,145 of record NC_133225.1, on the reverse strand, counting down.
CCAGCTGGGGAGATTCAAACTCCAGCTGCTGTACAAGGCCAGCATCCATGGTTTCACCGGAGCAGCCTTCCACCAACGATGTGACAACCGCGGGACCACAGTGTCTGTGGGCTATAATGCCTCTGGTTTTGTGTTTGGAGGTTACACCAAACAACCTTTCAGTCAGTCTGGACAGTATGTGAATGATGACCAGGCCTTTCTTTTCACTTTCAGTGGAGAGAAGCTCCTCAAATATCCGGTCACTACTCATGCTTATGCAGTGAGAATGATTGTTAATTCTGGTCCATATTTTGGAGAAGCATTGGTTCTTGTCTATGGAAACCAGCCTGTTGTCTATAACAATCCAGGAAATTATTACAACTTCAATGCTGCAGAGATGCATGGCAACGACCTCAATCTGACTGAGTGTGAAGTCTATCAAGTGGAGGGTGAGTTCAATAAAAACAAACACATGTTGATTTTTTGTTGTTGTCATAAATCAATTAGTGACCAGTTTTGTTCTTTCCCTTAAACTCCCAACACTGTGTTGGCCCACAGGTGATTTTGGATTTAAAGTGAATGTAAACCCATCACAAGATTAAAAAAACAAGTTGTATATATGTCTTTATCAAATTTGATGAGATCATTGTCTGTTAAAAGTTGTATTTGCTCTTCAACAGAGACCACAGAACTGGAGAAGCCATGGAGGACTGTAATCTGGGAATCTGAGTAAGATGGAGAGAGCCACCAACCTGCACACAATGCTATTAACATGCTTCATTATAGTACAGTATATTTTATTGACCTCAGACAGGTAATCTTGTTGAGACCCAATAAATATGATACAATACCATACTATACTTCCATATACAGTATGACACAAAGTGATGATCTGAAAAGACAGCAGAATGTGTAACTCAAGATGACGTTATAATGAATACGATCCACATACATAACATAACATAACTGTGGCCCTAAGGGTCAAAACACATCAAACACAGCAACATTTGGGATTAAGGAAAGGTGAGACAACACTCCTTGCCTGTGATTGGACAGAAGTCACTGCCAAAAATTCAATGTCACTTCCTGTTTCTATTGTGAACTACAGTCAGCCTCATTTCTAATTGTTTCAAGCCTGCTTTCAGAATTCCACGTGACATTTTAAAGGGATAGCTTGTGAATTGGGGCTGTATAATGTTTATAGTCGTTGTACTACCTACAGTAGATGGTCATCAGCATGCCCCCAGTTTGGAAAAGGAGTAGGAAGCTAAGCAATGTACTGCTGACTGGGGCCGCAGCAAAACAATAAATAATTTATACTCCTGGTATATCCATCTATACTGTGTTCAAAGCCACCAGACTCTTTTGGCAAAAACAGTTACAATACAATTTTGCCTTCATCCACTTTTTTGCGGTCAAACGTTTGCCAAAACATGTCATCTGAAATTTTGTTGTGTGTTGACCCTCAGAGCCACCATAGGCCCTTACTTTACAAGCTGTCGTAGATAATAATATATAATAATATATGATTCAGCGTCTAAGCAAAACATTATGCGGTGAAATTGTCCGCTGTGCTGTTGTGTTTTTTAACTGTACAAATCTTCAACAATTATCATAAATTTACCTGCAACCATGACTGCTTCCATCATGGAGGTGAACTGGCTGTGCAAATAATCTCAACCAGGCTAAAAACAACAAACAAGCTATTCAGTCAATTAAATTTTTTTTTATCTGTACTTGTTCCTGCAGGACGAGGACAGAGCTGATGGAGAGTATTAAGAGCTACAAGCCCACAGTCAGCTCTGTGTCCCAGATTCGGGTTTTGTTCATTGGACCAGTAGGAGCTGGAAAGTCCAGCTTCTTTAACTCTATTAACTCTGTATTCAGAGGCCACGTCACCAGTCGGGCCATCTCTGGCAGCTCCACCTCCAGCCTCACCACACAGGTCAGTTCCTGACAGTTAATGATCTCTGTTTGTGGTGCCTGACTTCAAAACGTATGTCCTGCCCGATCAACATTTTGTGATTTGTTATTCCTTCACTTTGTACGAGACAGTTTCGCTCCTACTCTTTGAAAGCTGGACGAGAAGGAAAGCCTCTGCCAATCATCTTGTGTGATACCATGGGACTGGAGGAAAACACAGGGTCTGGGCTTAATATTGATGACATCAGCAATATCCTTAAAGGTCACCTGCCAGACCGATATCAGGTACAGCTTTTTGTTACATGGAGCACGATATTGAATGTATGAGCCCTTGATTTGGTTTTAGTTAACTCAACTGTCTTTGTCTTTCCCCTTAACTTTATGACTCAGTTCAACCCCTCTGTTCCTCTGGATTCGGAGGCCCACGGCTACCGTAAGTCTCCAGTGCTCAAGGACAAGATCCACTGTGTGGCCTACGTTGTTGATGCCTGCAAAGTCTCCATCATGCCCACAAAGCTGGAGGAGAAGCTGGAAGCTATCCGCAGAAAGGTCAACTTAATGGGTCAGTAAATATACATTCATGCACACTCTTAGAAAGTAGCAGTATGGGTGTCTGCTTTCTCAATGTCAGCATATAAATGGGAAAATTAGTTGTGCAACAATGCAAAATGATGATGACTAGTAAGTGTCTGAAAGCTCAATTCACTGCTTACTGGAGAGTAATTGGCCCAATTCCAATGTCCACACTCACAGACTTTGAGGCGTGTTCATGGTAAATCCACGAGGGTTCGGGGATGTCACACTGTCAATATTCAAGTGACTGAGGGCTCTCGCACAGACATTTAGCCCCTTATGGCCACTTTGCAGACTTTGGTGGTGGAAATTACAGAGTTGAACACAACATTGTAACATTAAACACAAGGTTACCGGGGTAGGACAGAAAACACACAGACAACAACAATAATCTGGATGCTTTCATTATTCTGTATGCAACATTTTTTCTTCACAAACAGAGAATTTTCTAAATCATCAACTAATATCTCACATTTTGTGAGTCTCTGCTTAAATCACTCAGTTTATTAGACAACAAAAAAATTACAAGCTTTTGAAGCAATATGATACTTTTTCCCTGAAACCTCTGACTGAATGTTTCATCTGTGTTTATATGTACTCCTGGTCTTTGTCTTTATTATGAGGATGTATGTTTTAAAACATCAAATTTAAGGTCTCAAACTGACAAAATGAAGTGGAACATCACAAAGTGCTGTCCCATTCCCTCTTATACCATTTCAACCCCTTCCAGACTCTAGAATATATTTGTTAGAATTGCGATTAAACGGCATTTAAATTGCAACAGATTTATATTTTTACTTTAGAAGAGCCCCCATGATATTTTGACAGGCTGACATCTAAAAATCTCCAGCATTTTGGAAATGTTCTTTCTCTCTGGTGTTTTCAGACATTCCTCAGCTGGTCCTGCTCACTAAAGTAGATGAAGCCTGCCTTTTGGTGAAAGAGGACGTGAGAAACGTTTATAAGAGTGACTACGTCAAGCAAATGGTGAGGATTTTATACAGAAGAAAAAATGCTATAAGATTTGTTTTATTTGAGGTTTGTAGTGTGTTTTTAGGTCTCAATTGATACGTTTAACTGACAAGCCAGTCAAAGTCTGTCTATTAGTGTGTGTAATTTAATTTAGATAGATTCCAGTACTTGACTGGTGTAGGATAGGCGTCGTTTATTCCAGAGTTGAAAGGACAAATCGAAACAAATTTAGCTATGATTTTACAAAAGTCTGCACAATTTTTCAGTAATCTTTGGATAAAACCCCCAACTATAAATCACCCTCATCTGAATTTTTTGTGATCCAGATGCAGGAGGTCAGCACTCGGCTCGGTGTGCCTCTGTCCTGTGTTGTTCCGGTAAAGAACTACAGCGAGGAGTTGGAGTTGGACCCAAACTGCGACATCCTGCTGCTCAGCGCCGTCAAGCAGATGCTTCGCTTCGCTGATGATTACTTCGATGAGATCAGCGACCAATTGAGCAACCTTGAAGTCAAAAAATTATAAGCATTTGTTCAGCAGATCTAATAACCTGAACATCTGTAATGAAATGTCCCTCAAAATGATCCATCCATTTACCAGCACTGTGCTGCTCTTCCTCAGTCTTTTCCAAGCACCCCTTGCAGTGCTGGGAGATGTAGTGCCTCTAGTATGTCCTAGACCTAGCTGCACCTCTAATTTCTGGCTTCAGTTTGATTGTGTCCCTTTGCTGCGAAATATTCAATTTTCTTTCATTTTTTTTCTTTTGACATTATGAAGTTTGGCACCATTATCCTTTTATTGTTTGTTTCATGTGATTAACATGACAGTCACAGTCAGCAGAGAAGTTTATCAGCTCTCACTGATTTGTGAACCGAGAAGAATCCTGATTTTTTAACCTTGGTGGTGACAAATAGGATAAATCCAATTATCTGAGTCCTAGTCCTCTAAAAAGAGTCTCATTTTGTTCTCCTCAGTTTTATGTAATATTAGTTGTTGTGTCAGCGTTTTACAAGTTATAACTGCTCTGTCTTCACGTGGTGAAATAGACCATTTGGGTTTATTCCAAATTGTATTTTCACTTTACACTGTTACATACACTTTGGGTTTTGGTGTTTTGAGTCCGTTTCCCTACTGTGTTTGTCAGGATTACAACTTTGCAGGTGGTCAGATGGTTGTATTGGCAGGTAATCTTTATTATTTCTGTTTTGCATGTTCTGTACATTAACTTTACCCTCTAGTTGTAAATATACTCAATATTAATAAAAGCAGGAATTTCTAAATGCTCCACCACATCTGGTCTGGCCAACAAGACCTTTTATTGCTAACTCCGAAATCATGATTGTCATCCAGGTCATGGTGGTTCCAAGTGCTGTATCGTAGCCAACAAGACGTGTTTCAGTTTCTTCTTCCTTTCCTTCTTCAGTTCTAACTAACTGGAGGGGAGTCACAGGCTTTCAAATTAGGCCGGTTGTGGCCCTCAGGACTCTAAAACTCCGAGCTCACACATGTCCTTAACAACTCTGTAAGGACACTCCCACATAGAGTGTAAAAGCCTGCAACTCCCCTCCAGTATAGTTAGAACTGAAGAAGCCTGAGAGGTGAAATATCGTCAAGAAACTGAAACACGTCCAGTTGCCTGTGATACAGCACTTAGTGCTTCTAAATCAGTTCATTCTGTTTAGTCATTTGCAATTGAACAGAAACTCAACGTGCATGAATGAACAAAAAATATGAATGCAGGTCAGACAGTTACGGTACAGCAAACAGTGTTGAAGTCAGACCAGCTGACTCCCTTTGTAACTGGACTTTGGTACAGCAAACTGTTAACTAAACACAGTCACACCTCTAATCTCACTCACCACCTGTTTCTGCATCACTGAACTTAACTGTTCATTGGAGTGAATTGTACTATAAATTGGCAGCTGCCCTCAATAATCATAACAATCATGCTCTGTGGTTGGGAACTTGTAAACAAAACAGCCTGAAATAGTTATTTAAAACATAATTAAATAGACCATAGGACTGTTTAGTCAGTCATTTGTTGCTTTCTATGCTATTGATGCAGTATTTCCTCCAGTGGAGCTGCTCAGTGGCCACCAGCGAGAGGAGAGTGGTCATACTGGGAAGCTGATAGACTGCAAACTCTTTTAACAGGGTGTATGTCCGTTTAATGCAGTAACGATGTCATGCTGTTTCGGTCGGACGGGAAAACGAAAGTTAAAGTGTGTCTGTCAAGGCAGCTGAAGTGTAGGCCACGTATGATACCCTTCAAAATAAAATGATTATTTGTGTGTTAAATTTTGGACCAAATGCAGACAAGTGAAAATAAGGAAAACATTTGAGATGTAACTAAGGGGGAAGATGACATAAACTCAGAGCCCGCCCTTGGCATAGGCTGTATAGGCGAATGCTAAGGGCGCCGTCATCTGGGGGGAGAAAAAAATAAATGAAAAATAATTACTATTTTTTACCAGTGCTATTACTACCATTATTTCGAAATATTATATAAGCCCATATAAAGACCAAGAGGGAGATGTATAAGTACTGTAGCGGAACCACTATGTCCAAAAGACTGAACCCATCCGGCGCCCAGGGAAGGAAAAGAAGGAAAGAAGAGGAAGAAAAACGTGAAAAAGATAGAGGTACAGTAACGTCAATGTGATAAAGTGAATGAAATGAATAGTTTAATGATCGTAGTAACCGTTGTTGGAGCAGAGTGCTAACTTGTTAGCTTACTTCGGACATAGCATTGTTTAATAATCAGTAAATCCCCTCCCCCCAAAAAAAAGAACAGAAAAAAAAATCTAAAAGTAAAAAAATAAGTTTTTATTGAACTAATAGGCTATTCACAATATTATTATGACTGAAATGTGCTTTATTTGGAAGCAAGCTAGTTGTGCACTATTAGATGATCATTTCTCATTTTGGTTTGCACTAACTGGGCAATTTTCATACTACTTTTCATACTAGCCTACTACTTTCATACTTCATACATAACAATACACTGCCCACACTGTTTATAATTACACTGTTTATATTTGTACATTTTATTTTTATGCGATTCAATTTCTATTTCTGCTGTAGCTCTTCTTACCTTTTTATTATATTGTTTATTTTTTACTATTATTATTGCTTATTGTTATATTGAACTGTCCTTTGGCTGTTATGACGCACAAATTTCCCCGTTTGTGGAACTAATAAAGGAATTCTAATTCTGAATCCCCTGCTTCACCGCTCCCCCGCACCAGTAGGGAGAGCTGAGGTCCAGAGGTGAAACTACATATATATATATATAATTTCACTGCACTTTACTGCTTTTTGCACTCTGGTTAGACTGAATTGCATTGCAATGACGATAAAGCTGAATGAATCTCATCATATTTTCATTATTAGTCTACAGTATATTAGTCTTATGTATAGCACACACCAAGCATCTGTTTTTTTTTAATTCAAATGTAAAATCCAGTGGTCACATGTACTTCTTTTCTCTCTTCAGATGCACTTTTAAAATATTGAATACATACATGCAGTTTCTGTGTATGAAAATTGATTGTGAAATTGACTGCGATGCAAGGGGGTCCCAGCTAAAATCTTGCCGAGGTAAGGAGGTATGATGATATTTCAACTTTGGTGGCACCAAATAATAGGATACATTGCGAAGGGCCAAAACCGAATCCTAATGGTGGTCCATGGGCCTAAAGCACACACCTACTGTCTTCTTAACCCTTGTGTGGTGTTCATATTTTTGTTATTCAGCCAGTGTTCGTGGGTCTGGTGGACCCGCTGCATTTTGGGGTTTTTAATTCAACACAATCAAAAAAATGTATGTTAAATACTCAACAGATGTTTACTTTATCCCAATTACAAGCAATATAAACAGCATATATGGTTAATATTTGCCCTTTACCTTTGTTGGATCACATTTATGAAGTGCTACTCCTCAAGACAGAGGGTAAAATGTGCAGGAATGTGAGAGCAGATGGTGTTGGTGCTTGAATTTTGCAACAATGTTGCAACCTTGTGCGGGGAACACACACACACACACATACACACAGACACACACGCGCGCCCTGGGTCCATTAGACCCGAACACCATACAAGGGGTAAGACGCAAAATGGTTCTAGGCTCTGCCTACCATGCTCAGATTATGACAAAAATTCTAATAAGTGATCTTACATATATAAAGAGCATTTTTTAAAATGTTTTATTTGATTTCTTATTTTATTAGAAAAATCTTGTGCGCCAAACAAAACCTTATGGAGCACAAATTTTAGGCAGCCCTGATTTAAAACAATACGCCTCACTGAAAAAATAGCTTTAGTATAAGACTATGATGTATGAGGACAATTGTGTGTCAAGTATTGTATTGCTTTGACAGATGGGATTAAAGGTAAATTTGCTTTCTGCTAGAGCTACACTGAAAGCACACTTTAAAAAATGAAGAATTTCTACAGCATCCAGAATACGCAGTTAATTGCTGTATTCAGAGACAAACTTCACTTTTATTTTCAAGGCAACACCAGTTTCGTTTCCGCCAGGTCTGCCAAGTGGCACAGGAACCACCTGGCTGGCAGACATCCTGTCATTTTTGCCTACACACGTCAACCGTGGGCTCCTTCCTCAACTATAAACAGGAGACGAAGGTAAGGATGAAAAAGATTCAAGGATTTATATTAAGATTTTCTTGTTAGCCAGTGACCTTTGAAGGCTTTATTTGATTTGGTGACTGAAGGTTTGGCAGAATTCTAACTTTGCTTAAGTTCATGTTTACAGGTTACTGTTACAGGTTACTGTAAGTTTATGTTTACAGGTTACTGTGTACCTTATTTCTAAACTTCGAGTGTACTTTGTCTGGATTACAGTCTACCCCCGAAACTGGAGAGTGTTGATCACCCCATGTATTTTCTTTTGTTTTATTTTATTTTAACCTTGATAGGAACAGATACAAGAACGATGAGCTGTTCACTGATTTAAACCGATGGAGACTACGTAAATACGTAGTTATTAAAAAGTTAATACGATTTTAATATGATTCTAAAATAAATTGGCAATAGTTCAAAGATGTTAAAACACATTTTGACAAAAACCCTTATGTCTTATTATAGCAGCTGCAGTCTGTAATAATTTAGGTGTGGCAAAACGTTTCCAGGAAATCGAAAGTTATTGTAAAGCCTAATGTAGGCACGAGCTCTCAGGATGTGGTAAACCCCTTTTCTTTTGAGAGAAAATATTTACAGGTTCCGTCAGAATCTGTGGCAAGGTTGCTAAATATGCAGGACATCCAGTGTTTAAAATAAGACTGCTTTTTGAATGTTTCATTAAATATAGAGTTTGTAATATCTCACATGTGTTGGAAACAACATTTCTACAAATAAGGCCTTTAAACTTTGATACAGGGAAACATTTGTTGATCTTTAATTTATATGTATATTTGATGACAGCAGCTACTGGACCAACTTACATATGCACTGTGTTTATAACACAATTCATCAATTAGAACATTTATCAACAACAAGTAAATTAATCTTTCTTCTGATCCACTCATTCCCAGTTCAGAAATATATAGGATGAAGTAAACTATATTTTGAATTTAAAATATGGGTAAGTTTGTAATGTTATTGTTTGAATGGTTATTTTATTGCTGTTTGTTTTTGTAGTTTAGTGATGATTTTATCAGTGTTTTTATTTTTTTGGCAATTGTGTTCTTTTTTAGCACTAATAGTTTTCACTGAGAGAATTTCAAAGATCATTCAGTATTTGCACCACAGACCTTTTCCATCATTACTCTTACATATATATTTTTTGAAAAAAACAGTTACTAAGTACTGAGTGCTACAGTTTAGGAGATGTTGGGAACAGACTGAAATAAAGACAACCTACATTATATCCTGTACTTTTAATGAATCTGTGTACATCTTTTTGTATTTCAGACTCCAAAGTGAGTAAACAGCAAAGGTCTTCTCAGCATCCTTTACACACTAGAAAACCATCTGTCCACTATGAACCCCAAACTAACCAGAAGCCAGCAGAGAACAATCTGCTCCCAGCTGGGGAGATTCAAACTCCAGCTGCTGTACAAGGCCAGCATCCATGGTTTCACCGGAGCAGCCTTCCACCAACGATGTGACAACCGCGGGACCACAGTGTCTGTGGGCTATAATGCCTCCGGTTTTGTGTTTGGAGGTTACACCAAACAACCTTTCAGTCAGTCTGGACAGTATGTGAATGATGACCAGGCCTTTCTTTTCACTTTCAGTGAAGAGAAGCTCCTCAAATATCCGGTCACTAGTCATGCTCATGCAGTGAAAATGATTGGTAACGCAGGTCCATATTTTGGTGAAGCATTGGTTCTTGTCCATGGAAGCCAGCCTGTTGTCTATAACAATCCAGGAAATTATTACAACTTCAATGCTGCAGAGATGCATGGCAACGACCTCAATCTGACTGAGTGTGAAGTCTATCAAGTGGAGGGTGAGTTCGATAAAAATAAACACATGTTGGTTTTTTGTTTTTGTTGTTGTCATAAATCAATTAGCGATCAGTTTTGTTTTTTCCCTTAAACCTCCCAACACTGTGTTGGCCCACAGGTGATTTAGGATTTAAAGTGAATGTAAACCCATCACAAAGTAAACAAAAACAAGTTGTATATATGGGCAATACATTTATCAAATTTGATGAGATCATTGTTTCGTAAAAGTTGTATTTGCTCTTCAACAGAGACCACAGAACTGGAGAAGCCATGGAGGACTGTAATCTGGGAATCTGAGTAAGATGGAGAGAGCTGCCATCCTGCACACAATGCTATTAACATGCTTCATTATAGTACAGTATATTTTATTGACCTCAGACAGGTAATCTTATTGAGACCCGCCGCCATATAATTTTCAAGAGAGATCACTATACAATATGATACGACACGATACAATATGATACAATACCATACTATACTTCCATATACAATATGACGCAAATTGATGATCTGAAAAGACAGCAGAATGTGTAAATCAAGATGACGTTATAATGAACACACATACAGTATATTACTTTGGCCCTAAGGGTCAAAACACATCGAACACAGCAACATTTGGGATTAAGGAAACGTGAGACAACACTCCTTGCCTGTGATTGGACAGAACCCAAGTCACTGCTGAAAATTCAATGTCATTTCCTGTTTCTATTGTGAGCTTGTGAATTGGGGCTGTATAATATTTATCTATAGTCGGTGTACTGCCTACAGTAGATGGTCGTCAGCATGCCGCCAGTTTGGAAAAGCAGCAGAAGTACAGGAGTAGGAAGCTATGCAATGTACTGCTGACTGGGGCTGCAGCAAAACATAATTTTTACCCATAAAAAAGGCCTATCTAAAAAAATTAAATTCAGTGTACACTTTATTAGAACATCTTCACGATTTTATATTGCAGTCAGACAGGAATCTAAAGCTGGTATATCCTTCTACACTCTGTTCAAAGCAACCAGACTCTTTTGGCAAAAACAGTAATTGTACCTCACAGAACACGGGAGAGTCTGATCTATTGCTGCCTCGATCAGTCAATTTGTTTTTTGTTATTGTGTAGATATAAGGTCTTCAGTTTCACGTCGTAAACAGCTGTCAGACAGAAATGTATCATGGTGAAAATATTCTAGAAATAATGTCCGCTACAACTCATAGTGATTTTTTTGGGTTGATATTTTTTAAAAGATTTTGCTTCTGACCCCATCTGCTGCAGTGCATTGCTTAGTTTCCTAAGATAATACAGTGACTATGTTTGAATGGCAAACGTTTGCCAAAACATGTCATCTGAAATTTTGTTTCAGGCTTAAATCAACAAACAAGTTATTCAGTCAATGAAAAAGTCATTTATCTTTACTTGTTCCTGCAGGACGAGGACAGAGCTGATGGAGAGTATTAAGAGCTACAAACCCACAGTCAGCTTTGTGTCTCAGATTCGGGTTCTGTTCATTGGACCAGTTGGAGCTGGAAAGTCCAGCTTCTTCAACTCTATTAACTCTGTATTCAGAGGCCACGTCACCAGCCAGGCCATCTCTGGCAGCTCCACCTCCAGCCTCACCACACAGGTCAGTTCCTGACAGTTAATGATTTCTGTTTGACTGATTTTAAAAATGAAAATTCTGCCCTGTCCCTGTTTTGTGATTTGTTATTCCTTCACTTTGTACGAGACAGTTTCGCTCCTACTCTTTGAAAGCTGGACGAGAAGGAAAGCCTCTGCCAATCATCTTGTGTGATACCATGGGACTGGAGGAAAACACAGGGTCTGGACTTAATATTGATGACATCAGCAATATCCTTAAAGGTCATCTGCCAGACCGATATCAGGTACAGCTTTTTGTTACATGGAGCACGATATTGAATGTATGAGCCATTGATTTGGTTTTAGTTAACTCAAACTGTCTCTGTCTTTCCCCTCAACTGTGTGACTCAGTTCAACCCCTCTGTTCCTCTGGATACGGAGGCCCACGGCTATCGTAAGTTTCCAGTGCTCAAGGACAAGATCCACTGTGTGGCCTACGTTGTTGATGCCTGCAAAGTCTCCATCATGCCCACAAAGCTGGAGGAGAAGCTGGAAGCTATCCGCAGAAAGGTCAACTTAATGGGTCAGTTAATATACATACACACACACTCTTAGAAAGTAGCAGTATGGGTGTCTGCTTTCTCAATGTCAGCATAGTACAACATACATGCTACAGCCGCACACAACTTTCTGCCAACAATCCACAGAGATGCTCTGTATTTTATAAATGGTAAAATTAGTTGTCCAACAATGCAAAATGATGATGACTAGTAAGTGTCTGAAAGCTCAATTCACTGCTTACTTGAGTGTAATTGGCCCAATTCCAATGTCAACACTCACATACTTTGAGGCGTGTTCATGGTAAATCCACGAGGGTTCGGGGATGTCACACTGTCAATATTTAAGTGACTGAGGGCTCTCGCACAGACATTTAGCCCCTTATGGCCACTTCCCATAAGTTCGCATTTCTGAAGACTTTGCCTGTGGGAATTACACACAGTTGAACACGTTGTAACATTAAACATAAGGTTACCATGGGTTACCAGGGTAACCCAGAAAACACTTTTTTTAAAAATGACAATAATCTGGATGCTTTCATTATTCTGTATGCAACATTTTTTATTCACAAATAGAGAATTTTCTAAATCAAAGACTGAAGTCTTAGGACACTACTCTTTTAAGCAGATCACTCAGTTTATTAGACAACAAAAAAAATTTGAAGCAATATGAAACTTTTCCCCTGAAACCTCTGACTGAATATGTTTTCATCTGAGTTTATATGTACTCCTGGTCTTTGTTTTTATTATGAGGATATATGTTTTAAAACATCAAATTAAAGGTCTCAAACTTACAAGCTGAAGTGAAAGATCACAAAGTGCTGTCCCATTCCCTCTTATACCATTTCAACCCCTTCCAGACTCTCACTCGAACACTAACCAGCTGATGTCAGCCTAGTCTGTGAGGGCTTAAGGCTTTAGGGGGACATTGGGATCAGGCCATTGATTCTAGTGTTTGTTATATAGGCAATAGTGAATCAGTAAACAAGAGATTGATTTTAGATACATAGATTTCCCTTAAAAAGTTATTGTTTTAAGAAAAGTTATAAAAAGAAACATATATTTGTTAGAATTGCGATTAAACGGCATTTAAATTGCAACAGATTTTTATTTTTACTTTAGAAGAGCCCCCATCATATTTTGACAGGCTGACATCATCTTTAGTGATTTATCAAGTTATAACTAGCACAAACATGTGTCGCTTATTCCTATAAACTGTAAAAATCTCCAGCATTTTGGAAATGTTCTTTCTCTCTGGTGTTTTCAGGGATTCCTCAGCTGGTCCTGCTCACTAAAGTAGATGAAGCCTGCCTTTTGGTGAAAGAGGACGTGAGAAACGTTTATAAGAGTGACTACATCAAGCAAATGGTGAGGATTTTATACAGAAGAAAAAATGCTATAAGATTTGATTATTTGTGGTTTGTAGTGTGTTTTTAGGCCTTAATTGATACGTTTAACTGACAAGCCAGTCAAAGTCTGTCCATCAGTGTGTGTAATTTAATTTAGATAGATAACAGTACTTGACTGGTGTAGGATAGGCATCGTTTATTCCAGAGTTGAAAGGACAAATCAAAACAAATTTAGCTGTGATTTTACAAAAGTTGGCACAATTTTCTGTAATCTTTGGGAAAAACTAAACTATAAATCACCCTCATCTGAACTTTTTGTGATCCAGATGCAGGAGGTCAGCACTCGGCTCGGTGTGCCTCTGTCCTGTGTTGTTCCCGTAAGGAACTACAGTGAGGAGTTGGAGTTGGACCCAAACTGCGACATCCTGCTGCTCAGCGCCGTCAAGCAGATGCTTCGCTTCGCTGATAATTACTTCGATGAGATCAGCGACCAATTGAGCAACATTGAAGTCAAAAAATGATAAGCATTTGTTCAGCAGATATAATAACCTGAACATCTGTAATGAAATGTCCCTCAAAATGATCCATTCATTTACCAGCACTGTGCTGCTCTTCCTTAGTCTTTTCCAAGCACCCCTTGCAGTGCTGGGAGATGTAGTGCCTCTAGTATGTCCTAGACCTAGCTGCACCTCTAGTTTCTGGCTTCAGTGAGCTGTTCTCATTTTGATTGTGTCCCTTCGCTGCGAAATATTAATATTTTTTTTCATTTTCTTTCATTTGGCATTAAGTTTTTCACCATTATCCTTTTATTGTTTGTTTCATGTGATTAACATGACAGTCACAGTCAGCAGATTCAGAGAAGTTTATCAGCTCTCACTGATTTGTGAACCGAGAAGAATCCTGATTTTTGAACCTTGGTGGTGCCAAATAGGATAAATCCAATAATCTGAGTCCTAGTCCTCTAAAAAGAGTCTCATTTTGTTCTCCTCAGTTTTAATGTAATATCAGTTGTTGTGTGAGCGTATTACAAGTTATGACTGCTCTGTGTTCACATGGTACATGTGTGACTAAATTATAAGTTATAGATAATTGAAATAGACCATTTGGGTTTATTCCAACTGTATTTCCACTTTACACTGTTACCTACACTTTGGTTTTGGTGTTTTGCATCTGTTTCCCTACAGTGTTTGTCAGGAAAACAACTTTGCAGGTGGTCGGATGGTTGTATTGGCAGGTAATCTTTATTATTTCTGTGTTGAATGTTCTGTACATTTAACTTTACCTTCTAGTTATAAATACACTCAATAACAATAAAAGCTCTTGTTGACCAGACTAGATGTGGTGGAGCATTTAGAAACTCTTGCTTTTATTGATAACTCCCAAATCATGTTGATGAAGGTTCTCAGTCATCTGGGTCATGGTGGTTCTAAGTGCTGTATCGTAGGCAACTAGACGTGTTTCAGTTTCTTGAAGATGTTTCACCTCTCATCCAAGAGGCTTCTTCAATTCTAACTAACTGGAGGGGAGTCGCAGGCTTTTAAACTTAGGCTGGTTGTGGCCCTCAGGACTTTGAAACTCAGAGCTCACACACGTCCTTAACAACTCTGTACAGCACTTACTGCTCCTAAATCAGTTCATTCTGTTTCATTTGTAATTGAACAGAAACTCAACGTGCATGAATGAATAAAAAATATGAATGCAGGTCAGACAGTTACTATACAGCAAACTGTGTTGAAGTCAGACCAGCTGAGAAACTCCCTCCCTTTGTAACTGGACTTTGGTACAGCAAACTGTTAACTAAACACAGTCACACACCTCTAATCTCACTCACCACCTGTTTCTGAGTGGTTTGTACTATAAATTGGCAGCTGCCCTCAATAATCATAACAATCATGCTCTGTGGTTGGGAACAAACAGCCTGAAATAGTTTATTAAAACATAATTAAATAGACCATAGGGCTGTTTAGTCAGTCATTTGTTGCTTTCTATGCTATTGATGCAGTATATCCTCCAGTGGAGCTGCTCAGTGGCCACCAGCGAGAGGAGAGTGGTCATACTGGGAAGCTGATAGACTGCAAACTCTTTTAACAGGGTGTATGTCCGTTTAATGCAGTAACGATGTCATGCTGTTTTGGTCGGACGGGAAAACGAAAGTTAAAGTGTGTCTGTCAAGGCAGCTGAAGTGTAGGCTACGTATGATACCCTTCAAAATAAAATGATTATTTGTGTGTTAAATTTTGGACCAAATGCAGACAAGTGAAAATAAGGAAAACATTTGAGATGTAACTAAGGGGGAAGATGACATAAACTCAATATTTTGGGAATGTACTATTGCCATGCATGCTGTTGTATGTATTTTCATCGCTGGTGAAGGGCCATAAGTATGATTTCCAGTTGTAGTAAGAAGAGTACACCTTGAATAATACACTTTTGCCTGAAAGAAAATACTTCTATTTAAAGCTTTCTGTGTGTTTTGATGTTTCTCAGCTCCTCAGCTTCATACTGATAATGAAAAGGCTCAGCAGCTTCCAGTTTTTCAGCTGATTTCTTGACTCTGAGTGAACTTGTTGGTTCAGATTGTCAGGACGCAAAGAAGTAATATTGCTTTCTTCCTAACAACACAACAAACATGGAACACACTGGACAAACAAACACTAGTCCTCTTGAGGAAATGGTTTGAAAACTCCAAACATGTATAAAATATGCTGTTTAATTCAACCCTCTGACTTCCCAAATGGCACCTATCACACCTGTTGTCCCAGATCAGGATACACCCAAGGATGAGGCTCTGGTCTTATCTGATCATTTAAATCTAGATGAAGACGTGAAGTATTTTCAGGAACACGTGTCACCACAGCTCGAAGGGCCATGGCAAATAAGGGAGAGGCACCAAAGATGCATTTAAATCTATTTACAGATTTATTTACAAACATAAATTGAATTACAAAAGAGATATGGATGGCAGAAAAGTCAGTGGTGCATACTCCTGTCGCTCTATGCCTGAGAGCCTGAAGTTTCATCCTTTGTTCATTTTAAACAAATCAGTAGCCTACAATTAGAAATAGCAATTTACTACACTTACTGACACTTCGAGTCGACGTTACGCTCTTATTTTGAAGGCCATCTTCCGGTCGAATTCATGCTGACTGCCTGTGTGCCTGAGTCTGCTGCATCAGGGGACAACTGCCTCCATCCTGTGCACATCTTCATCTTTTGGAAAGTCGTTCAGCTGCTTCTTCCAACAAAAGAGGTAAAACTGAAATATTAGTACTAAATTCTTTTGCCAAACTTCCACATGAAGTTGCTGCCTGTCCTACTAGAAGATGTGTATCTAGTAGTTCTCATATTATAGACTGAAATGCCAAAGTGCGCATATACATTTAATTTAAATGCTGTATGGGGCTGTGTGTGGGACTGACGGCTGTTCGGCTGAAATGTTCATCTTTATTTTCTGTTTTAGTTTTGGCGAATTTAAGTAAATGGTGACTGTTCAGTTTCACCTCAGTTAGACAGTATTTTATTACTATACTCTGAAAACATGCATATTTTATCCTACTTTAGACAGTGTTTGTAATGCAAAACATCTGTACTAATAATAATGGACTCTCAGTTTCAACAGAACATGAATGTGATCAGTATAGAAGACTAAATGTGACAAAATTATATATATATATATATATATATATATATATATATATCCACGACCCTCACGGAAACGCGGTAGATAATGAACTAATGAATGAATATATATATATATATTTATATACATATATATATCTACTATAATTTATATCATTGTTGATGATGTATTATAAATTAGTGTTGAAATCCATTCATTGAAATGGAATAATATATCAAGGGAAAAATAGAAACATTTCTCTTATATAAAATTGTGTGGATAAAAGACTGTAATAAAAGAGTTCAGTTTATGCATGAATGAATCTTTAAACTGAGATGACTGTACTGGTGCATGTGCAGAACAGTGGTGCCTCAAGGGGGGCAAAAAGGGCAATGGCCAGCCTGATACAGTGCTGGCCATCCAACTGCCATCACCCCCAGTCGGAAGAGCTCACATTTGTATTATGTATTTATCAAAAAAAATATAAAAAAACATACTGTACATTGCTAGATAACTATCTGGTTTGATATCTGAAGAAAATATATTTAAAAAATAATTGAATTGTGACGGTTAAATCGAGAACATGACACTTTAAAAACTGCAGAGATTTAAAAACATTGAGATATACAGTATTCTGTGCATCGTGATATAGCCTAAAATTACTGTGATACTATTTATAGGACTTATCACCCAGGGTCAGGAAGTTCACCAGAACAACCATCCAGCATGAAGCCCAGGCTGACCAGAAGCCAGCAGAGAACAATCTGCTCCGAGTTGGGGAGCGTCAAACTCCAGCTGCTGTACAAGGCCAGCATCCATGGTTTCACCGCAGCAGCCTTCCACCAACGATGTGACAACCACAGTCCCACAGTGTCTGTGGGCTATAACGTCTCCGGTTTTGTGTTTGGAGGTTACACCGAACAACCTTTCAGTCAGTCTGGACAGTATGTTAATGATGACCAGGCCTTTCTTTTCACTTTCAGTGGAGAGAAGCTCTTCAAATATCCGGTCACTGGTCCTGCTTATGCAGTGAAAATGAATAGTAACGCTGGTCCACATTTTGGAGATGCATTGGTTCTTGTCAATGGAAGCCAGCCTGTTGTCAATAACAGTACAGGAAGTTATTACAACTTCAGTGCAGCAGAGATGCATGGCAACGACCGCAATCTGACTGAGTGTGAAGTCTATCAAGTGGAGGGTGAGTTCTCTCTTAACAACCAAATATTGATCCTAAGCATGCTTCCAACAGATTGTATCAAGCACAAGGCAGGCCTCATCATTACTGTTCCTGTCACACTTCTGCAACTGATACAGTTAGACTGAACATTGATCCTATCTACAAGAGAATTGACCTTTTTCCTGTTTTCATAAACTAAAACACGTTGCATTTTAAAAAATGGAAACTCTTCTTCCACCAAGCTACCAACTAATATTCTTATTTAGTTGTAATTTGTTGAGGTTCTGCCAGAATAAACACAAGTTGTACCATTAATGTCATTACCAGAAAACTGACTTCTCTGTAAAACTAGAACTGGACAGAAATGTGGACTCAGTCAACTCAAGTCATGGTTTTGATGACTTGCAGCTTGAATCAACAGAAATTAAGTACTTGTGACTTGACTGGAGACATGACGATTCAAATGAATGAACGACTTGTCTGTGTTCGTGTTATGTTTTCAGATTCGTTTTATGTCGTCCGACCGTCAGTATTTCACTCTTTAAAGGTGACGGGGAAGGAATATTTTTTGACTGAGAAGAAATTAAGAAAGCTTTTCTGAGGTATTTGTTTGATTATACAGTATTTATTTCACTCAAACTCAACAAACATCCAATTCACTATTAGGCTAAATTGTTCATTAATATCATTATTTGACAGGTACTAATACCTTGTCTTTTTTCTTTGAAGAGTTTCTTGGGTAGGGAAAGAGTGACTTGACTTGCCTGAGCTAAGGACTCGATTTAATTTGACACAACTTGTGACTTGACTTGCACAAAAAAATGACATACTTGAGACTTAGACTCATTGACCTGGTCTGAAGAGCCAATATCTGCCTTCAATGCTTCACTCACAATAGTCATTTAAATCTCTCAGTTATTCCTAAAGACTCTAATTTTCTTTTAAATATTCTTTTAACACCAACTGACAAATAATAGACAGTAGTGCAAATTGAAGATCCACAAGTGTCAAAATCTCAGTTTAGTGTGGGAAATAGTAAGGGGCAGACTTTAGCTAAGTATAGTCATTGAATGAATACTCTCCTAAAAGTTAAAGAAGTCATAATCAAGTCATAAAGAAGTCACAATGTCGTGAGTTCATGGCCTAAGATAAAAGGAGTCAATTTCAGAAAACCAAGCGTATTTATTTTTCAACATCGTTCACTCCTACATTCAGTCCAGCATTTGTGGAGCATATACATCACTACTTTGTAGATTTGGGCTTTTTGGACTTCCAGAACTGGTTCCACAGCAGTGTTAACATGATCATGACTGTCTAGTCAGTAGTCTGAAGGTGTCACATCAGGTGTTGGACGCGTTAAAATCTGCATCCTTGGGTGGCAGCGATCGCCACTGTGGACTGGCGGTCTGGAGCTTTGTCTCAGACTGTGCTGACTTGCAATTTTTAATTACCTGAAACAAAAATACCACAACAGTTACGAACTTTAAACTCTCTGCATAATCACTCAGAGTTGAATTGCACATGCATAGAATGTCACTTATATAACTCATCTCCTTCCTGCCTGCCCTCACTGCTACATACTTTTAAATGGTGTTTTCTGAGGCAGATGCTTATATTTTAGATTCATTTACTTTACTTATTTTGTTAGTCTTTACAATATAACAAAATTAAAACTTGAAAAAGCTGGACAATATTGTAATAAAAGTAAATAACGAAAACCATAACATTTAAAAAGCTATTTTTGCTCCTCCACAGCGATCCCAGAGTTTAAGAAGCCATGGAGGCCGGTTGTCTGGGAAAATGAGTAAGTTTTATTGTGCATAACTTTCCATCATATAATGGAATTACTGTACTATTCTTTAATATGTTACAGTATACTGCACCAGGTCATACTACACAAAAACTTGAGGAAGTTATGATAAGAAATTGTCCTATATGGTAATAGATTATCTATAAAACTGCTCTTGTTCCTGCAGGAAGAGGACAGAGCTGATGGAGAGTATGAAGAGCTACAAGCCCACAGTCAGCTCTGTGTCCCAGGTTCGGGTTCTGCTCATTGGACCAGTTGGAGCTGGAAAGTCCAGCTTCTTCAACTCTATCAACTCTGTTTTCAGAGGCCACGTCACCAGCCAGGCCATCTCTGGCAGCTCCAGCACCAGCCTCACCACACAGGTGAGCTCATGCTACAACAATCACTCAAACAACCGTTTCAAAGTTCTGTCAACAACACCATGTGCTGCCTCGGCACAGAAAAGGTACCAAAAAAGATGAAATCACAATAAATCTGGACCTATTGACAACTGCAGTTATATGAAAGGAGAGCTCATCAGTTTTGTGAATAAGCTAATATATCAGATCAGCTCCACAAGGTTTCAGTTATGGGTTTGGTGACCGTTTAAAGAGATGACGTAACTGATGACACTGTTGTCTATGTAGTCTTTCCAATTACTCATTTTCACAGTCTTATATTTCAATTAGTTTTCTGACAAACTACGACTTTCTTGACTTGGAAAATGATCTTTTGAATTGACAAACATCATATGTATACTTCATGGCAGAATTCAAACAGGACTTTAAAACGATTTGTCTCTCTCCATTCAGTAACATACACTACTCAAAATGTGTTAGGGATATTGGGATATGGGTGCATGTATGCATGTGCATGGATATGCAATAAAGGTCAAATGAAACAACACAAAATAAAAATTCAGATATGTCACAGAATAAACAGTCAAGTGAAACACTAAAATATCCCAATATTCAATTTTAATTTTGAGTGGTGGCGAGGAAGTGGCCTGATGTCGGCTCTCACAAAATGTAGTGCATCACCCCCTGAACACCACCAGGTGGCGCATGTAACACACAAGCTGCAACAGCTTACACTCAGGGCTGTAGTTAATTATAAAGTGCGTAACTAAGGATACACTGTCTGAACTGTCCAAAACAAGTATGGATAACTCATTAAAAGGTGAGTTAAACCCTGTTTGATTTGAAAAAGCAGGGTAACTGACTTTATGTGCGTTTAAGACCCACTACAACCTGATTCCATTCGCTGTTCAACTCACTACTTCAGCCAGTCATTTGTTCATGAAACGTTGTATGCGCAGTATGTGCTGTAGTAAAGGGTCCTAAAACCAGGAAATCAGAAAGCATTTTTGCACATCCAGTTCCCATGAACTGTCAACGGGTTTTTGAATGGGTTTTTGGTTAAATGCCTGAATTATGGTCTGCTGTTAACACAAGCTTAAGATGTTTACATGTTTTGTTCTATGACATAATATACATCATTAAATGTCCCACAGTTCAATTATAGTGCGCTTACGTGTCTTGAAAAAGGCGTGGCTATATAAGACTACAGAAGTTGTCACGGACATTAAATGTCTTCACACTGAACACAGAGAATCATGTCCTCACTACGCTGTCTTTACAGGCCGACTTTAGTTACAAACTATTCTAACTTAACTTTACAACTACGCATGCTTAGTGGTGGTGATGTTTAAGTCATGCGACCGCAGTGTAGTCCGTTTATAGCCACACATTAACTTTATACTTCTAGTGATTTAATTTACGCTTTGATAATCACAAAAGTGTTCATCTGTGAAGATTTTCCTGCTGAACAAAATGGCTAAGTATCATAAACTTGTCTTTGCCACAGAGCTTATTTTCAGCGATATTCCAAAATCCATTTCAAAATCCCATAGGTTTTATGTCGGGGGAGCCAGGGCGAGCTAACTTCTGGGTTAGCCCACAAAAAAACGTCATCCCTACGCCACTCTTTGGACTTAGTGCTGTGTGTTGGAAGGTTCTGGCCTCCATGTCATCCATTTGTTCCTGATAATGGACACGTAGACGGGCATTGTCTCTTACTTATTATTCTGATGGCTTGAAAGCACAGAAGAAGTGAATCATTCGTAGAGTGTCCACTCTAGATTGCCTCAATCTATTTTCAAAAATAAAAAAAGAACACATTTAATTAAATCCTGCAGCCTGTTTCTCCAAGAGTACGAAAAGGTTCTCTTAGATTGTGTCTTTAAAAAATACTTGCTGAAATTCTCAGGTTTGTTGGCTGCCCCGCTGACCACACTCAGCATTGCTATGTGGTGTGCACTGCTGGGGTTATTTTATGTGATAAACTGCATTACTTATTTCTTGACAGTTTCGCAGCTACTCTGTGAAAGCTGGAAGAGGAGGAAAACCTCTGCCAATCATCTTGTGTGACACAATGGGATTGGAGGAAGGAACGGGGGCGGGGCTTGATGTGGATGATATCATCAGCATCCTCAAAGGTCATCTGCCAGATCAATATCAGGTAGAGCTTTTTGTAACATTCAGCAGGATTATAAACACATGATGACGCACTGATTTGGTTGTAGTTTGTTTCTGTAACACAAACTGTCCGTTGCTTTCTCCTGTGTGACTCACAGTTCAACCCCACAGCTCCGCTGCACTCAGAGGCCCACGGCTACCGTCGGTCTCCAGGCCTCAAGGACAAGATCCACTGTGTGGCCTACGTCATTGATGCCTGCAAGGTCTCCATCATGCCCACAAAGCTGGAGGAGAAGCTGGAAGCGACCCGCAAAAAGGTCAACTTGATGGGTCAGTAAAAACAAGTCCGCACACAGATACTGTGCCAACTCAGTTCATGTGAAAGCATGTTTTTTAATGACAATAAATGAACCTTGAACCTTGAACTCGCTCCGTTGATGTACATATAAACACACAAGCCCTTAATAACAGTAGTATACTGAACAATATCCCTAATATTCTGGAGCCTTGAATAAAATAAATAATGATTACACAGTATGTTGCTCACTTGCTCTTCAGAATGATACTGGAGAAAGGATTTAAGATTCAAGAGTGTGTATTTATCACTCACTCATATAACAATGCAATACAAAGTGCAACTATATCCAAGAGTAGTGGCAGGCACACACCTGCTTAAGTCTTCCTCCACCTGCTCCTCCTGCACCACCACCATGGCAGCGGGAGCCTCACTTGCCTCACTGTCCAACTGACCCCCTGCTGAAGCAGCAGCATCACTGCTGCTAGCTCCGGCCACGCTGGCCCCCGCAGCAAACATTTCGGAATTTTTTTTGCTCTTAGCAGCGTCAGTTGCGAGAGCTTTTTTTCCTTGTCTCTTTGTTTTTCAGCTCCGCCTTTCCGTTTTTTACCCACATTTTCCATTTTGTAATTCTCGTTTTTTCATGTGCTGGTGTTGTTTGTTTCTCTCACTCTCTCTCTCTCATCATGACTGCTTGTCATTAAAGGTGATTGGACTAGGGGGGGTCTAGAACATGCGTGGGTGGGACTCCTGGCCTCTGTAGCCTATCATAGGGCCATTGGGCCAGGTCTATAGGGCCTATCATAGGGCCTATCATAGGGCCATTGGGCCAGGTCTTTAGATAGACAAGCCAATGGGCCTCTGCTGTGTCTGCAGGCTGCAGCGGAGCTCTGTGGGCCGGTGCATGTCTCTGCCCCTGGGCTGGGAGAGTTATCATGGCAAGGCGCAGCAAAAAATAAATAAACAAATAAAAAATAAAAAACAGGCAGCCATCGGCCCATTATTGATGGGACTACCGGGAAAAGTCCCGGTACTCCCAATGGCCAATCCGCCCCTCCTGCAATATATAATCAGGCACAAGCACCTGATGCACTTCAAGATGCTTACTTACACCTGTTAACGGGCTGCTTTTTAAAAATTAAAAGTAGACAAAAGAAAATAACAAAAAGAACTGTAGAAAGTAAGGACGGTTAACATGCACTGTAGTTCATATTAATGCTTATGTACAGAACTACACATATCACAGTATGTTCCAGTGAGGCGTTCATTTGTTAAACAATAGAAAGCAAAAGTAAAATGAATGATAGATACTTTAATAGCATTGTAACTATACAAGTAGTAGCTTTACTCTGCAGCAGAACAGTACAGTAGATACACATAGATTTCTTTTCCAAAATAAATAGTTCAGTATTTGAAAATTGTCTTTTTGTTTTGTTGGTTCTCAGGGATTCCTCAGCTGGTCCTGATGACTAAAGTGGATGAAGCCTGTCCTTTTGTTTCACAGGACATCAGGAACGTTTATAGTAGCGGCTACATCAAGGAAATGGTGAGATCAACTTCAAATTGTAGGAATTTATTCTGAAAAAGAAATTTAAATCGACTCCTTAATTCTTATGTTTGTGTTAATGAGTGGCTTAAAAATCAACCAAAATTTAATTCATTTAGCATTTGTTATCTTATTCAGTTCCCCTCCTGTGTTTTTGTCTGTTTTAGTTCAATTATTTCACTTGCTACCTGCTAGTTTCTGTCTAACCTTCCCTCAGCAGGCCACTAAATTGAAGTGAGTTGTATTCCAACTAGCCGAAAATTAAAATTGCGTGATGAGCAAATGTTAGACAGAAACCAGTTGGAAAATAAAATGGCGCGATCAGCAGCAGCTAAGCAGAAACCAGTTGAAACAAGTTTCCTGGAAACATGTCAAAGAAATGATCAGTTATTAATTAACTGCTTTTCGAAAATAGCAGAATATTATTGTAAAATGATGTTGGGTACATTTTCAATGAATGTATAAGTGTGTATACGTTTAATGACTCAGTTATACAGTAATAGAGTTATTGTTGAATTGTGGGCAAACATAACCCGCACAACCTTTCTGCTGTGGTAAAGAAAGGAAAAAAAGAGAGATTACACTGAAATTAGCGCAGATTTAGTCTGTTTTATGGGGTCAAAAAGTATAAACTATATCACTATCTATACTTCTACCACTACCACTACGATCTATATGATATGCTGTGTGTTTTTTGATCCAGATGCAGGAGGTCAGCGCTCGGCTCGGTGTGTCTCTGTCCTGTGTTGTTCCGGTGAGGAACTACAGCGAGGAGTTGGAGTTGGACCCAAATTGCGACATCCTGCTGCTCAGCGCCGTCAAGCAGATGCTTCGCTTTGCTGATAATTACTTTGATGAGATCAGCGACCAATTCAGCAACATTGAAATTAAAGAACAGTAAGAATTAGCAGAACAGGTGTTTCAATTCCTGTACAAGTGTAATGAAATGTCCCTCAAAACGACCCCTCGTCCAGTCTGGGTCAGGTTAACTGGAGGAGAAGCAGCCCAGACCATTTCTCAGAAACGAGTGATTCATTGGCTGTGAAAATCTGGGCTGATACAGATGTTTAGAATAACAGTTTGGCAAATAGTTGCTTTTTTTCTTATTTGTTGTTGTTATTCATTTTGTTTCTTTGAAAGAGCACAAATTCAATCAAACAGATTTATGAAACAACCTTTAATAGACCTTTCTTTCACATAAAAAAAACTTTTATTTGAAAAGAAACTCCTTCAAAAGCCTTTTTAGCCCGATATACAACGACCTACTCAATGAGAAGAACTTTTCTACACTTATACAGCCTTAAAAACGGATTGCAGATGCATAGAGAGGCTGTAGCTCATGAATGTGCCGGTGCAAAATTGATGTGACAACAGATAAACATTTTGCCATCCATCTTATTTTCCTCAAGGGGAATATCAGCCAATACCGATGTTGGCCAATAAATCAGTGTTTCCCTGTCAGGCTGTCTGATTGCTTTCATGTCATTTTATCAGAATGAGAAGAACAGGAAAAACATCCATTATTCCGATTCAGGAGCATTCATGCATTATTCCAAGATGGGTTCCCTGTCCTTATCATGTGGTGACACCAGATAAATGGCTAAATGACTACATTTTATATTATATCAGATATCGAGCTTCAGAGCTGCTCTTCATGTTGACTGTGTTCCTGCCTGGTGTTTTTATTGTTTTTTCGTTACGTGTAATGTAATCTTACGGTGGGTTTTTGTTACATTGTTAACTGATTTAAAGGAATTTCATTACAAGCAAACATGTTTGAAAAGCCAACACATCACTTACTAGTATGCAGTGTTGTTTTACTGCATGATGACTACACTTCTTCTTCTAACATTCATTTCATTGTCTTTCTGTTCTTTGTCCTCTGTGCAGGTAATATAGGCTGTAGTCACAGTCAGCATGTTGGCAGTCAGATTTAATTAGAGTGTATCGGCTTTGCCTCCTTCAGTCTGTTTGTACAGAAGAAACCGATGATGTTCGAACATTGGAATCGAAGTCTAACAGGGAAACCACCATGTACTGTGTGCACATGTTAGGTATGACTGTTGTGCTATTATTTCATTTGATTATTTTAAGCCTCAAAGCTGCTGCTAGTGTTGTCATCATTTTAGCTAACTTCCTGTATGTTTTGCAGTTAGCAGTTCCCTCCCTCGTCTCTATGTCACCACACTTGCACGACCAGTTTCTTTTTTCTAGGGAGCTCTGTTTGCCTTGTTGTTTTTCGTCTTTGCTCAGCCTGTTTGGTAGTATGAGCCGTCATCAGGAGAGCTGTCATTGGTAGCTTTCCTCATTCTGCTGTTGCTGGTGTAGGTACCAGAACAGGAGGATCCAGAGGAACCTACAAGGTTATATTTAAGCTGTCTTGGCAAAATAGCCTACAGCTCAAAAAGATCTCAAGGAGATCAATAGCTTTAAACTTTGGGCTGTAATGTTTGAGTGGAATTATCTTTTCACATTAAAGACCGCGGATATCAGAGGGTAAGATAAAGGAAAATTAATCAAACAGAATAAATATTTGGTCCACAAAAATCACACAGCAATCACGTAGGCTCATGATAATAATATAAACAGCAAGGACAACCGAACATCTCTTGGTGTAAGCATAGTGTACTCAGCAGGATGGTGTATTCCCCACCACTGCATGTGATGGTGCACACCTGTGCAAATATATTGGTCAGTGGTACTGTGACCTCACAACAAAACAAGGTTTTGGCCATGGGAATTCATCCACTAATTATGACAAAATTCCACAAATGTTTAATAGGATAAAATGATGAAGTGATGTCGCATTTCATATCCAAAAGGTCAAAGGTAAGTTTCACTGTGACATTATAATGTTCTGCAAAAACACTTTTCTGGCCATTATTCAACACATTTATAGTATCTGAGAGCATGAGCTCTGAATGGAAATTGCAGCTAGATATCAAAGTAGCCGACTGTCGAACCAGGTCACAGGAAGCTCCCAGTGAACATGGTGATTAAGTGATGAAAGGGCTGAACGGGCCTAACGTGAGTCACCTAGAACTGCTAATGTTAGCTGCATGCGGTAACTGTTGATGATAGACCTCGGAACAGGATAGATGCATGTTCATGCAGTTTTTTTCCCATTAAAAAAAATCCTCATGTGGCTTTAAAATGGCTTGTATGTAACTCTACAACTTGGCCTAATTAAATATGCGAGCTTCTATTGATATGCAAATTAACCAGGATTCTAGCCCGTCCCCCCTCACTGCAGCTGAAATGTACCTGCCCTTTTTTGAAAGTAGGGAAACTTGGAATGCAAAATACAGATAATTAGCTACATCTGCACACCTGACTTATTCTGAATACAGCTCATCACCAGCAATATTATTTTAATGAGATGGAGAGCGATGAAGTTGACTTACTTGTTCCTTTGATTTGTGAGTTTTTAGACTGTCCTTGGTACACTGCAGTTCTAAAGCAGAAATAATGTGTTCACTGGTTCTTTAAAAACTTGATTTTCATCAGAGGGCGTCTTTAAACTGAAAGGAGGAGCTACAGTGAGCACACATAAAAATCTTTGTCATTCTGTGTTGATTACTTTCACTTCATGTTGACTGTCCAGCAGAAAGCAGAAGTCTTGCCTGACATCCTGGATAAACATCTCTTTACAGTAAATACTGTGAAAGCTGGTCACCTTCCTCAAATATCGAGAAGAGAAGGAGGTAAGGATGAAAACACTTCAGGCTCAATATTTTTGCTGCATGTCAGATATTATTTATGTTAATGAGGTGAAGTTGTGACACAGTACAGACGTCAGTTCAAATTAACTTCTTTGCCTAAAATTATTACTCTATATACTGTGCGATTCCTAACCCGAGGGAAATTTTTGTGCCAGAAATTGCTAAAAAAAATTACAGTACAAAAGAATTTGCCTTGACTAATGGAAAAACATAGCAAACCCATTCTTTGGCAGTGTGAGTGCAAACAGAAAGTGATTTAATCGTTCAGCTGCCATTCAAATATGAATGAGGTGTGGAAAAACCTGTTTCTTTTTGTTTTTGTCAGGAAATATTTTCAGTTCCTGTCTGAATCTGGGCCAAGGTAGCTACTGTCAAAAAATCTTGATATACTGGGTTTGTTTGTTTTTTAAAAGCAACTTGAACACTGGATGCAATTTAGATGATACATGAAAGTGGTTTATCCAGGGGAATCGACCAAGCTCAATTAAATATAGATATCCTGCATTTCAATGCATCCATGTTTCTTTTTATGTTTAGACACCAAAGTGAGTAACCATCTAAGGTTCATTCAGCATCCTTCACACACTTCAGCGGACCAACTGTCACTATGAACCCCAGGCTGACCAAGAGCCAGCAGAGAACAATCTGCTCCCAGCTGGGGAGAGTCAAACTCCAGCTGCTGTACAAGGCCAGCATCCATGGTTTCACCGGAGCAGCCTTCCACCAACGATGTGACAACTGCAGTCCCACAGTGTCTGTGGGCTATAACGTCTCCGGTTTTGTGTTTGGAGGTTACACCAAACAACCTTTCAGTCAGTCTGGACAGTATGTGAATGATAACCAGGCCTTTCTCTTCACTTTCAGTGGAGAAAAGCTCCTCAAATATCCGGTCACTAGTCATGCTCATGCAGTGAGAATGATTGGTAACTCTGGTCCATATTTTGGTGAAGCATTGGTTCTTGTCAATGGAAGCCAGCCTGTTGTCTATAACAATCCAGGAAATTATTACAACTTCAATGCTGCAGAGATGCATGGCAACGACCTCAACCTGACTGAGTGTGAAGTCTATCAAGTGGAGGGTGAGTTCAATAAAAACAAACACGTTGGTTTTTTGTTTTTGTTGTGACGGATCCATGAGTGGTTTATCATGTACAGTATTCAAGATGCGTCTGTTTATATGTGCATCTCTACCAACTGTGGTCCACTAGTGTTTGATTCCATCATATTATTTTTCATTGTCCAAAATCTGATGGTAAAACAATATTTCACAATATTACATCTGCATGAGTCAACCTAAACAGTAGAGGATGTATAATACAATACACTGTGTGATATTAATGATACCTTTTTAATGAGTCATGTAAACTCATCACAAGAAAACAAAGTTGTATAGGTAGGTAATATTTTCTTCTTTTTAAAAAAATCAAATTTGACGAGATCATTGTTTTGTAAAAGTTGTATTTGCTCTTCAACAGAGACCACAGAACTGGAGAAGCCATGGAGGACTGTAATCTGGGAATCTGAGTAAGATGGAGAGAGCCACCATCCTGCACACAATGCTATTAACATGCTTCATTATAGTTGATGTACTACACAATAATATATACAGTGTGACACAAATTGATGATCTGAAAAGACAGAACAATGTGTTCATTGTTTAAATGTAATAATGAATGTGTTACACATACAAGAACTTTGTAGGTTTGACTTGGTAAACTATAAACATGGAATTTTAAATTATGGATGCAAAATGTTGACATTGCAATGACATTGTTTGCCATGCTTACTGTGCTGTACTGTTTTTACCTCACAAATATTGACAAATCATCATAAATATGCCAATCATGACTGCTACTCTTGTTCCTGCAGGAAGAGGACGGAGCTGATGGAGAGTATTAAGAGCTACAAACCCACAGTCAGCTCTGTGTCTCAGATTCGGGTTCTGCTCATTGGACCAGTTGGAGCTGGAAAGTCCAGCTTCTTCAACTCTATCAACTCTGTATTCAGAGGCCACGTCACCAGCCAGGCCATCTCTGGCAGCTCCAGCACCAGCCTCACCACACAGGTCAGTTCCTGACAGTTAATGATTTCTGTTTGACTGATTTTAAAAATAAAAATTCTGCCCTGTCCCTGTTTTGTGATTTGTTATTCCTTCACTTTGTACGAGACAGTTTCGCTCCTACTCTTTGAAAGCTGGACGAGAAGGAAAGCCTCTGCCAATCACCTTGTGTGATACCATGGGACTGGAGGAAGGCACAGACGGGGGGCTTAATATTGATGACATCAGCAACATCCTTAAAGGTCATCTGCCAGACCGATATCAGGTACAGCTTTTTGTTACATTGAGCAGGATATTGAATGTATAAGCCATTGATTTGGTTTTAGTTAACTCAAACTGTCTCTGTCTTTCCCCTCAACTGTGTGACTCAGTTCAACCCCTCAGCTCCACTGCATTCGGAGGCCTATGGCTTTCGTGGGTCTTCGGACCTTAAGGACAAGATCCACTGTGTGGCCTACGTCACTGATGCCTGCAAAGTCTCCATCATGCCCACAAAGCTGGAGGAGAAGCTGGAAGCTATCCGCAAAAAGGTCAACTTAATGGGTCAGTCAAATTTAGTCCCACTGCCATTTCATTATAACGAAGACTACAGAAGAAGGTTAGGGCCACTGTGGAAAATGTATCTGAGTTCTTTTCACAATGTCTTCTGTAGAAGTCATATATGCAAACTCTTAAAAATATATAGAAAATATCAGTATTAGTATTTACTATTATCAAAAGGAAGAAACACAGGGTTTTTTTTAGAAATGCTCATTTTCATCTCAGCTAGCTGGAGGGGCCTGTCTGAGTCTGATTGACAGTCTGTGGCTCTTGTGTTAAATAGTCAGCTGCTGTCTAGCTCAGTGTGGCCGTCTGCACTGCCAATCTTAGAAAGAGACCATAAGTTCGATATAGCTGATCAAATCTTCTGTGTATAGTAGATACTGGAACGGTATTCAGTCAAATTAATACACCATTTTGAAACCAAAAAGTACAAAAACATAAATGTCACAGGAGACACAGGATAAGTGAGCAGAGCAGATACTGCATGTATGTTAGCTGAACATTAGCTCAGTAAGACTTCAGCAGAGGCAGTGGAGAGTGACAGAACAGCAGATATGAATGAAGTTAAGTTGTAAATTAGCCACAAACATTATGTGTACTGTAGCTCTGTTCAACATAAACTACTAGCCTCAACAGGGATGGAAAGAGCGAAATGTTGAATGTTCAACATTCAGATTTAGATTTAATATTAACATTTACATTTAGATGTAACATTTAACTTTTTTTTTCACATATGACATTTTTAACAGTTTATGTCTCAGCTGTGGGGAAAATTAGCTAACTGTGAAGAAAATGATCTAGATTTTGAAAATGTGTCCATTAGAAATCTGCAGTGAATTTTTTTACATTCAGCGCCCCACAGATTGGCTGAAGAATACGGAGAGTAAACCTCAGGAACTTGCTACATTTTTTCAGAAAGACCAATGAAAGAAATGCTTCATATATGCTAAAAGTAGTCTTGCAACAACGAAAAAATAATTTTAAGTAGTTTAAAAGTGGTGTCCCAATATCTTGACCGCTTGATATCTGAAAGTCTGTAAATGTTGGACGTTTTCTTTCTCTCTGGTGTTTTCAGGGATTCCTCAGCTGGTCCTGCTCACTAAAGTAGATGAAGCCTGTCCTTTGGTGACAGAGGACGTGAGAAATGTTTATAGGAGTTACTACATTAGGCAGAAGGTAAGGATTTTATATTTAAGAAAAAACTGCTACAGGATTTGTTGTACTTCAGGATTGTTTTGTGTTTGTAGCTCATTTGAAATGTTTAACTGACATACCAGTCAAAGTCTGTCCATCAGCGTGTGTAATACTTGACTGATGTAGGGTAGGCATCGTTTCAACCTTTCCAGAGTTGAAAGGACAAATCAAAACAAATTTGTGCCAACTTTTGTAAAATCACAGCTAATTTTCTGTAATCTTTGGAAAAAACTAAACTATAAATCACCCTCATCTGAATTTTTTGTGATCCAGATGCAGGAGGTCAGCACTCGGCTCGGTGTGCCTCTGTCCTGTGTTGTTCCTGTAAAGAACTACAGCGAGGAGTTGGAGTTGGACCCAAACTGCGACATCCTGCTGCTCAGCGCCGTCATGCAGATGCTTCGCTTCGCTGACAATTACTTCGATGAGATCAGCGACCAATTCAGCAACATGGAAGTCAAAAAATGATAAGCATTTGTTCAGCAGATATAATTACCTGAACATCTGTAATGAAATGTCCCTCAAAATGATCCATCCATTTACCAGCACTGTGCTGCTCTTCCTCAGTCTTTTCTAAGCACCCCTTGGAATGCTGGGACATGTAGTACCTCTAGTATGTCCTAGACCTAGCTGCACCTCTAATTTCTGGCTTGATTGTGTCCCTTCGCTGCGAAATATTCAATTTTCTTTCATTTGACATTATGAAGTTTTTCACCATTATCCTTTTATTTGTTTCATGTGATTAACATGACAGTCACAGTCAGCAGATTCAGAGAAGTTTATCAGCTCTCACTGATTTGTGAACTGAGAAGACTCCTGATTTTTGAACCTTGGTGATGCCAAATAGGATAAATCCAATAATCTGAGTCCTAGTCTCTAAAAAGAGTCTCATTTTGTTCTCTTCAGTTTTAATGTAATATCAGTTGTTGTGTCAGCGTTTTACAAGTTCTGACAGCTCTGTGTTCACACGGTACATGTGTGACA
Source organism: Pagrus major (assembly GCF_040436345.1). Lineage (NCBI taxonomy): Eukaryota > Metazoa > Chordata > Actinopteri > Spariformes > Sparidae > Pagrus > Pagrus major. The sequence continues at coordinate 24,110,357 of NC_133225.1, read as the reverse complement.
AAATGATAAGACTGAAATGGACCATTTGGTCTATTTTTTAATGAAAATACGTTTAATCCAACTGTATTTTCACTTTACGCTGTTACATACACTTTTGTTTTTGTTTTGTTTTGAGACCTTGCTTGTAATAAGTCTGTTTCCCTACAGTGTTTGTCAGGAAAACAACTTTGCAGGTTGTATTGGCAGATAATCTTTATTATTTCTGTGTTGCATGCATACCAGGGTAGCAAAATGAAACCTAGTTTGAGTCCCTTTTTGCTACATCAACAAGGAAGAACAGCAAGGAAAACAAAAACAAACCTCTACTAGTGTGGAGGCAGCAGGTATAGAGGAATTTAGTTCTGTCCTCTTGGGCCTGAGATCAGATTCAGTTTAAACGCTATGCAAGTAATATGCTATAAAATGTACTGCCACATAGCTTTGAATGACATTTTTCTGTAATTATTGCCTTCCACATCACGCCATGATTATAGGGACCTTCTACAGCTGATTATGTATAAACTGAATCAGATTAATATTGTAAAGAGTTACACAAAAAAAGTCATATTTGTCACCCAGATTTTGCTGTAGCTGTTAAACATTACGCATCATGTTACGTCAACATGTGCTTCTAGTTGTGTCACAGCTAATAAAATCTCTTTGTGGCCTGAACGGATGTCATGTTCTTCATTAAAAAGAGAATAGAAAATGTGAATCTCTCTGTAGATCCTTTATTATTCCTAAAATGAATAATTCAGTAAAAGCTCAGAGTGCATGAATGAACAGAAAAACTGAAATTTATTAATGCAGGTCAGACAGTTACTGTACAGCAAACAGTGTTGAAGTCGGACCAGCTGAGGAGCAGCCCCTCCCTGTGTAACAGGACTGTGGAATTACAACAAACTGTAAACTACACAACGCACATCACACCTCTAATCCCACTCACCGCCTGCACTTTGTGCATCATTGAAATGATCTGAATTAGAGTGGATTATAAATTGGCAGCTGTCCTCTTCAGCATCAATAATCATCAGTTAAAAAATAATTATGCTGTGTGATCAGGATAACGTTGAAACAAACAAACACACATCTTGAAATAGTGTTTAAAATGTTAATGTTGCTTTAGTGCACATAAAAGACGAGGAGCTTTCTCCAAATTGGCCACAGTTTACGTTAAACTGTACGGCTTTGTAACTGTCACAGGTGTGACCAACAAGAATGATGCAAGGTAGTGAAGAAGGAATGTCCTTGCACCTTGAATTCAATGATATCCAGCCGGTCCGCTTCCTTTGTCTCCCTTTCTATGATTATTGTTGCATTTCCTCCGGTGGAGCTGCTCAGCCGCCACCAGTTAGAGGATGGTGGTCGCACTTGGAGGCTCGTGGTGGAAATGTGTGATGCACCTGCTGAAAATGATACTCAGCAGATCGGTCCATAAGCTCAGATAACGTGGTTGTTGGCGAAGTTGGTTCAGGTCGTTGGGAGTACGGAGGAAGACCTTTGGGGACGGAGAAGAGTGGAGGCTCTTATGGCACAGCTGACGCTCTCTGACATCTCAAACAGTCAGATGGCTTTCCTCTCACCAGCCAGCGGCTTCAGTCATCAACAGAAAAGGCAGCCCCGTGAAGAAGAAACCGTTTCAACTTCAACCACTTGAGTTACAGTGCAGAACACACGCCTACATACACACATCCATAAAACACACACGCTCACATACCAACAAGTACACATGGGCTTGATCGGAGTCCAAAGGCTGATTTCAGTGACAACCAGAGTGGAGAATCAAGCAGGACATTTGGCACCTACACTACAGCTCTCATGTTCATGTTAAAAGCAAAACGCACAACTTTTGACTGAGTGTTAAGTGTTGATTTAGTACAAATACAACAAAATCATCCGAGTGTCTTTGGATCACTGGCTGTGGTGCTCACTCTTACTGTAGATATTAGCAACTAGTAATGCAATAAGTCTGAGTAGTTTAAACATACTAAAAGGAGCTTTTAACTTGTTATGAAATAGTCTCAATTTAATACTTTCCCCTCGATATGACCTACATTCTTTATGGTTACTATTGGTATTTAGATTAACAAGATAGATTAGAGTTAGAATACTTTTTTATGGGGGAGTGCGGACAATAAATTGAAGGGTCTCAGACTGTGGAAAGAGGAAACTATAGTGCGGTGGCACGCCACTAAAATAAAGTTTACTTTGTTTCACCTTCATTATATTAGTAATTAATCTTACATAGCCACAATTAGAAACATTACCTTATCGCTATGTATTCTGCAGCGAGCTCTGTTTTATTTTTTTTTTTAAGTATTTATAATTTTGCATCCTTATTTTACTTTACAAACGCACGCACCAGCCAAATCAGGCGGCTGTCGTACCACTTTTTTCCTCAGGGGCCGCCAGAGTCAAAACAAAATGAAAGCCCCTTGAAGCTGCTTTAAGTTGTTTTTTTCTTTTCTTTTAAAAACAAAAAGCAGATGTATTCAGGTCGATCCTTTTCGCTTATTTACACGAGGCACCTTCTGCTTACACTTGACCTTGCTAAAGATAACCCCATGAAACTAAAAGTTAGATCTTAATTTGTCAAGAATATGTGAATTTTACTTGCTTCTTAGAGGAAACCGCCACATTTGCCTGCACGTTAATGAAGATGTTAATTGATTTAAGTTCTAACTTTCAAGATACAACAAATTAGTTAGTTTGATTTAACACAGTTTATAATGAAGTGTCCGCACTGAGCAACACAGCCAAAAGACCACCACTGACACAGGGATGATTGAGGGTATGCACACGCTTTGCTCATTGCGTAAACAATTAATTATAAAGTTTATTGTTTTAACAAGACAACACAAAGAGCAAATAAGGTGTTGGCAATGATGTTTGGCAATAATTGGGAAATAAATATATATTTATTTAGGGATGACTTGTGCTTTGTAACAGATACTTTAGAGCCTACACTGTAATATAAAATTACCTAATTTAATGTGCTGACTCTGGTATCCACAGTGAATTATGATGACTGCAACAGGTATGAACGAGTGAATTCTTTCAACACTTCCTGTGGGTGTTGTCTGCATAAACACAGACAGACACACTCCATGATTACTGTGCTGGTTTATCCGTCACAATCCAGGAAACGGCTTCTTCTAAATTAGGGAAGGCAACAATAACGACTGCAGAGACCACAGACAGTTCGTGCAATTTAAAACAACAAGATTAACAGTGGTTTAAAAAAATAAAACTAAAAAAAATATACAGCCAAAGTCAATCTGTAGCTTCTGCATTTAAAAAAAAACATTTTGGAGACTTCAGATCATCACTGAGGATATGTGACATTGTGTTAAACTATTTCCGAGGGATTCATTAAAAGTAGACAAAAGGACGGAATGAGCACAGAAATGGAAAAGCGAGTCTGTTTCTGTTGTGATCACAGCGAGTTTAACTCTGCAGAAAATGCATGAACTGGAACCAGGATTTAAAGAACAAATCAATGAAATTTAGAGTGATATTACACACCTTGAGTCAGTTTGACCCCTGACTGAAGAAACGGGAGGGACATTAACCACGTTAATCTGCAGGTTGTCACTTTGGCCTTTTCAGCATTTGGACCTGACCGCATCGATCACACACTGTGCTTACTGTACGTCAACATCGAGAGAGATGACATTCAAATTCCAAACAGTAAAAAAAAAATTAACAAAGAACTTTTCCTTGTGTTTTTTTCTCTTCTCTTAAAGAACTGTACAAGATTATTACAAAAAAATCAATAATTAGTTATACATATTTATATGACAACATTGTTTACGTTATATTACTATAAAGAAATACAACTCTGTGTTGTTCTTGGACTCTGAATGCAGTATTCCTTTTTCAGAGTGCTGTGGCTTTGCTGCGCTGAATGGTTAATGTAGAACACTATATCTTTATGCAGTAAACGTATAATATCTCTGCAGCTGTAGCTGTGTCACTATTCTTGAAAGTTGTTCAAGTTGTGGACTGAATGCGGGTTGAATTCTCAGCGAAAATGGCTGCAGTAGCAATATCTGGCCACAAGGTAGCGCTAGATTACTCACCTATATGAGGGAAGCCGTTGTGTATGTTAATCATCTTTGTTATAATGAGAGTTTAGAGCTCTGACACCACAGTGTCAGCATTGTACACTGAATTTTAAATCTACTGCGAGCCTCCATGATGATTCACCGTCACCTGTCTCATCACCTGAAGGTCACAGACACTTTTCAGTTCACTCAAATGAAACATCAAGTAAAATGCAGGCGGTTGGTCCAGTCCTCCGCCTGTTTCTTCCCTCATCTTTTCAGCTGTTTGCAGTCCAAGAAGCCGGCAAGCTCTGCTTTGCCACCGGCTGGAAAAAGGAATACTGCATTTCTCCACTGCTAGTTTCTTCAACTTGTGTTCCTCAGCCCTAGTGTACATCCTGCAGGGGGCAGAGAGACGGAGAGAGGGTAGCCTAGGCAGGACCCTCCTTTGGAGAGGACGGGGTCTGGGACGTGGAGCTGGAGGAAGAGGAAGCCGAGCTCTTCAGGGAGCCCAGAGTCTTGCTGAGCCAAGAGTTCTTGGCCGCCTGGATCTCGTTCATCAGGACTCCCCGCTGGTGCTCGAGCTCCTGCAGAGTGACAAGATGAGCACAGAGGGGTCAGCAAGAGGAGCACAGAGTAGGAGAGCATTCTCTCTTGTTGGTCTACAACAGAGGTTTCCAAACTTATCAGACCATGTATCACTATTCACCAAACCAAATTTCCGAATACCACTAACTGCAAATACCAACACAAACAATGAAAGAGCCACCTCGTGTATAAAAGCAATAACTAAATGGTAAATGGACTTTCTATAGTGCTTTTCAAGATTCAAGAGGAATTTATTTGTCCCGAGGGAGGTTTGTCTTGACTACTGACCACTCAATGTTCTTTACAACATTTGTCGTTTTCAACCATACACAAACATTCATAGAGGCTGCCATGCAAAGTGCTGACCTGGTCATCAGGAGCCATTTGAGGTTCAGTATCTTGCTTAAGGATACTTCGATACGCAGCCAGGGGAGTCTGGGAATCGAACCAACGACCTTACGATTACTGGACGACCCACTCTACTTCCTGCCCCACAGCCTGGTAACATTTTTTTACTTTCTTTCTAGAAGAGCACTGGCAGCTTGAACTGCTGACTTCGACTTCTCTTTGGCATCTGGTTCATCTGACCTGTCAGGGCCGGCATTGTCACTTGCCTCTCCATTGTTTTTTTTTTGGCTTGGTAGCCATTTCAATATTCCAGCTGCTTTTTAATCAGCAACTGAGAAGTCAGAATCTGACTGTGTACGTTTGCTTACTAGTTCTAGTCGTCCCGTCCATGGATGTATAGGTCATGTCACATCACGCTCGCCCTACATAGCTCAGCACAGGAGAGTTTTATTTCAAAACGAATGACAACTATTTTTTATGTGATGTGTTTATATGTGTGTGTATATATAACTTTTAAATCAAATGACATATTATGGTCTTTTGGCCAGTTTATTACTTCAGTGAGGCCCTTGTCTGCCACCAGGTGGAGCTCATGTACCACAGTTCATGTTGTGTTGTTCATGTGTTCAGTTTTAGCTCCAGACCATCCAGCGACTAAACATATCTCCAATCATACATGAGGACTAAATGACAACTGAGGATTTAAATTTATACAGTCTTTTCAATGCACATGTGAATCCTGATACACCTGTCCAAACTCAGGGGTGGCTATACGTAAATACACATATATCATGCAAATAATCAGACTAATAAAGTTTTTTACTGTATGCAAATTTAAATTTGTCTCGAGAAGTACAGTAATTCTGATGATCCCTTAGCTTTTTATCTCGCACTATCATCAGACATTCCCAACAGCAAATGTTAGCATGCTAACTCGCTAAACTAAGATGAGTTAAGATGCTCCTGTTTAATGAACTTGTTAAATATCAGCATGTTTACATTGGCACTTCTGACATTAGCATCTAGCCTATGGCTGTAGACTTTAAGTCTTGTTAGTGAAACTGGGCTTGGTGTCCTTGTTTCTACCTTTATTTCGTTATGAACATACTGAGTTTAAAAACTTGTCTGAAATCCAGAAATGAAGTAACAAAGTACTGAATGTGCAGTAAACTCAGTTATAATAATAAATTCTGTAGAGTTTTCTTCTACATTGTATTGACTTAGATCTTTATGAAAGTTTTTTTTTTATTCTTTGCCTTTAGACTTAGTCTGCTGCATCTCTGCAGCAGTTATTATTATTATTGATATCACCGTCCCTCTCCTGCTGACCTGGATGCGACATTTGGCCTCCACCAGT